>NC_088654.1:23022213-23030821 GCF_964019385.1 Sycon ciliatum
ACCTAGCACCTCTACGGTTGGCCAGGCATCAAATCAAATCACACACACACACACACACACACATATATCTGCTGCCCCTTCTCGCAACATAACCTGTGTGTGCCCAGTTCGGATGACTACCGGTTTCTTGCTGCGGTCATAGAGTTCTCTTACCGTCCGCAGTTGGTCGAGGCGTTCTCCGAGGTGGTAAGCGAGATGCAGGAAAGCTCAGTAAAGGCCCAGTAACCCTGAACAAGGCAAGTAACAACAACAACAACACCCACAGGAACAAGGGAATGAAGGAAGGAGAAAGAGAGAGGAAGACAGAGATAGAGGGGAGGTAGAGGGAGGGAGAGAGAGAGAGAGAGAGAGAGAGAGAGAGAGAGAGAGAGAACGAGAGAGAGAGAGAGAGAGAGAGAGAGAGAGAAAGAGAGAGAGAGAGAGAGAGAGAGAGAGAGAGATAAAGAGAGAGCCAGACAGACACTGTTCAATTTGATCGATTCCGGTCATGCACAGCCAGCACATACATGTAGACACCTGACACACATGCTGTACACAAAAGCTTTCATTCCCAATGGGTACGACGAAGATTTATATTTTCCAAACAAATCATACTGTACTAGTAGTGTATTCTAAAAATAGAACAGTTTAGCACAGTTATGTACAATCTGCGGAGTGTGATAAGTGACACAAGATCTGCTAAACACTCCAGTGGCTCGGGAATTGCTGCAAAGACACAGTGCCCGGGGAAGTGCAAGCAATGCAAATAGTGCAGGTGTATGCTACTGAAGCAACAGAATTTGTTTAATTTTCGTAATGGTGAAAGCCAACAGACCCTACGCACGAGAAGACAAGTGGCAAGAAGATGACAGTCTCGGTGCACGTGCAATACTGGTAAGAAAACAGTGTTCTGTGTTGTTAGTACATTCTGCTGGATGAATCTGGGGGGTGATCACTGGATGGGAACTGGATGGGTATCCACAGGACACTAGCTACAATGCTGACTACACGAACAAACTACAGGATGTGCTTGTGGCGAATATAATGAATCAGTCCTCATGATTTAACAGAAATCAAACATTCCTGTCCTCTAAAGCTTACAATACAGGAGAAAAACATGAACAAGTCAGGTGTCAGGCATGCATGCTCTGGTCATTTTCTCATAGAAAAGAAACGAAGGCTATACGGGGAAATGCATGACGGAAATGGATCTAAAGAGGTGTGAGTGTTGCTGTTGTTTGTGATGTGCGCGCATGTGCGTGCGTGCGTGTGTGCGTGCGTGTGTG
Source organism: Sycon ciliatum (assembly GCF_964019385.1). Taxonomy (NCBI): domain Eukaryota; kingdom Metazoa; phylum Porifera; class Calcarea; order Leucosolenida; family Sycettidae; genus Sycon; species Sycon ciliatum. The sequence goes on from NC_088654.1 coordinate 23,023,479, forward strand.
TGTGTGAGAGAGAGAGAGAGAGAGAGAGAGAGGGAGGAAGAGAGAGAGAGAGAGAGAGGGAGGAAGAGAGAGAGAGAGAGCATATACTGTTCCGCCAATGTTACGTATCACGGCTGCTTGCCAGTCGACACGATCACATGTTAATTTCCGTGGGTGGTGGTTGACCTCAACAGTCGTTCCTCCATATCAACCACACTGTTATAATTATCCGACCGAAGGCGGCGAAGACTGCGCAGGTCCTTCCCTTGCTTAGTATGCTCGCCAATCATTTGCTGCAAGACCAGGTTGCCTTCTCGGACCAGCGATTGGGCAAGCTGGAACTCCTTCAGGAGGAGATCATCCGCGGACGTCATGGACAGGTCAGGCCGTTCACCTGGTTCGCAGCCAGCCACGCCGAGTGGTCTGCACTGTTGGCTAGCGCTAACACCAACCATTGAGGACTTGCCAGCCATGCTTGCCTTGCCAACAGCAAACTGTGCAGCAGCCGTCGAGGTGGCGGAAGTGCGCGTGCCATGACCGCGGTCTCTCTTGTCCATCCGCCGATCATGAGCGCGTGGAGAGTAGGGAACTCTTGATGTACGCGCAGCACTCGCGGCGGCGAATGCAGGACGTTTCTTCGTCGACGCGTGGCGCGCTCCCAGGTGCCTAGTGCTTGCTTGTTGAGGGGGAAGTCTTGGCAGCAAAGACGAACCTGTCCTTGCTTCACGCAGCACTGGATCATCCGATCGCACTGGGTCGGCCGATAGTGCTGGCACTGGCACACGACCAACAGGTTTGCTGCGATGGGCACCCTCTACGGACCCCGGCTCCGGCAGAAGATCGCTACGATGTTCCAGACATGCTGTCGCATAGTGACGCGAGTACAACAGAGGGCTCCTTGCAAAACTACAGTGACTATCGCTGCTCAGAACGGAATGATCATCTAGAAAGTCTGCTTCACGTTCCCGATTCACATCACCAGCGACCGCAGTGATGCTATCGCACGGATCAGCAGTACCATCATGAGTACTAGCATCACTATTGGCAATATCACCGTTGACATCCTGCTGCAGGTAACACAGCTCAGTATTGGTAGGATCGCGGCTGCACGCATCCTTGGCACTGCCATTCGCACCGCTAGCAGCACCGATGTCAACAGCACGCCGTGCAGTCTTGGCGACGTCATAACGCTGTGACGATGACATCGTCGTCAGGTCCATGTGCTGCACATTGTCACTCCACGGGCGATGGGTTGAGCAGCGTTCCGCCTCCGTCATGCGAAGCCGCTCAATATCATTGCACACGTCGTCACTACTGCCCTCGGACGAGCCAGAGAGAGGCGGTTGGTATCCGTTGCGTACAAACTGCTCCCACATTGCCGTGATTTCCCTGTAGCGCACGTCACTGTCAGGATCCTGTCCGTCTTGATTGTCAGGATCCTGTCTGTCTTGATGATCAGCTTTCTCATCATGGCCGTCTGCCAGTGGACTGTCGGCTGGTGTGTTGTGTAGTGGTGGTGTTGGCAGTTGGTCACTAGGAGTATGGGAGTAGTTATTTGTTCGGTCAATGTGAGTATGGGAGTAGTTATTTGTTAGGTCACAGTGAGTATGGGAGTAGTTATTTGTTGGGTCACTGTGAGTACGGGAGTAGTTATTTGTTGACACCGCCGGTAGCTGGCTGCCAGTGCGGTGAGAGAAAGATGCATGGCCACCATTCTTTGCTTGATCACCTGCACTGGATGCGGTGCCCAATGGCTGCCTGTCGTTAAGACGCAAGATAGAGAGTCCATCAGTGTGTTCATGTCTACTGGGAGAAGCTAGCGGGTAGCCATAACCTGTCACATCATCTCGGTGTCTCTCTCGTTGTTGCTGCTTTGCTACTGGATTCGGGAAAGAAGACGGATAGCTTCCAGAAGCGTAACGAATGTCAGCACCACCACTGTTAGCGGCACCATTCAAACTAGTGTTGTCATGGTAATGGTAATCCACAGGTGCTGTCGCCGCTGCTGCTGCTGCTGCTGCTGCTGCAGCCGGTGTCGGCGATACAGCCATGAGCGAGCGGAGCTGCTTGAGCTGCTGTCCGCCTCTCCGCAGGCTATCCTCCAGGTCACTGATGTCGCTGAGCAAATGCACACGCTGGCTCAGCGCATCGGCGTACACGTCCTGGAGCATGCGGGTGCGTTGGCGATTGGCATCCAGCTCCTTGTTGAGCATGGCTGAGTAGAGGTCATCACACACGCTCCCATGAGAGCTTTGCTGAGGACCACGGGTACGTGGAGGCAGAGGAACAGCACCACCAACACCGGCTCCTTCACCGCCAACACCAGCTCCGCCAACACCAGCTCGTTCTTCACTAAGCCGCGTCTTCAGTCGCTTCAATGCGCCTTGCAGCCGTGGCTGACGTTTTCGCCTAGAAGCTACGGTTACATCACCACTGCTGTCACTAGATATTGGAAGGAGACCCTCATACGGTCGATGTTCTGATGAAGCAACGTAAGGCGATTGGTTGGGCAGCGCGGTGTACTCAGGACGCACATGGGGAGAGGTGTCACCGCGATAAGATCGTGTTGACCCAGTGCGGCGGCAGCGTGACCCAGACATGCAGTCCGTAGCGTCATGCAGCAGCTGCTGCTTCTGTTGTTCCAGCAGTTCTTCTCGCTGCTGCTGCTGCTGATGCTGTTTGGCCAGCAGTGATGATTCGTGCACAGCCTTGTGCAGCTGCTGCAGATAGCAGGCGTCATCGTCATCGGTAAAGGCACAGCCCTGAAACTCATCCTTACTGCCACCACTGGCACTAGCCTTGTTGTTGTTGTTGTTGTTGTTGTTGTTGTTGTTGTTATCCAGTGTAGAGGCTAGTGTAGACACTGGTGCAGTCATGCCATCAGCCAATATCTCTCCGGCGGCATTGCTCACAGCATCACCAAGCCAGCCAGTACTGGTGGTCCTTGTTACCGGTGCTTCCTTCGCAGTCGTCATAGTAGTAGTTGCCACTCCAGCAGCTGAATGTCTTCCTGAAGCCAGGACATAGTCAACATGAGCAGGCAGTCGGAGGCGGTCGTGTGCTCTGCCGGGTCCCCCTGTTGCTGCTGCTGCCACTTCACATCGCTGCTGCTGCTGTCTAAACTGCTGCTCTCCAGCAACCCGACCAGCTGCATAAGCAGATGCGCAAGCCGGAGACAAGTCGGTAGATGCGGACGTGGCCGCCAGCTGATGAGATGGGGTTAGCGATAATGACTCGGGGCAGCCATTCTTAGAAGAAGACCTGGTCGGCGTGATTCGTGACGAGTCTCCAGCCAGCACTGGCAACGGCTGCAGTGTGCAAGGAGGAGCACTAGACTCACAGTAGCCTTGGCCTAACACACTGCCATGCTGCACACAGGGTGAAGGCACGCTCCAGGTACGGGTGAATGCCGACAAACCTGGGTCGGTCGCCAAACACCTGTGCGGCTGCTGCTGCTTCTGCTGTGAGGACGGTGGGTCAGAGATATACGGTGACACACCGGCAGTGTGTCGAGTGGCTATCGGCCGACGCACAGGCGTGGCTGGAGTAGTCTCAGTGGAGCCAGCTCTCTCCAGCCAAGACGCGGGTAGCGATTCAAACACGGAGCGTCCGTGCTCGCGGTCATTGTCAGGTAGTTCGCCGTTGACATGCAAGGGCTTGTCCTGCTGCGTAGCTGAGGAGTTGAGAGCATGGTGAGCAGAGTGGCCTGACATGAATCGGTCCTCCTCACGTACCACACACACGGGGCTGTGAGTCTGCGGACAGTTCAGCAGTGCTGGTGCCACGGGAGGATTAGCGATAGGCTTGAACAGCTTCGCATCATTACTCAAGTCACTACACACCTCGTGTGATGACTGCTTGCACGCACCACTCCCATTTCTGCTGATCAAAGATGCACACTTGCCATTGGCATCACCTGCAGACAACCCACCCTGCAATGAAAAGTCATCAGTGGCATAATCTCCACTCAGCATACTTCTCCTGGAGTACACGCCATTGGTTGACGAGTCACGCTTGGATGTTCCGTTCGATTGCTGATTTTTTCTTCGCACAGCTTCATGCTCGGATCGTGCCAGCATGCCTAAAGACGCCTGAAGACTGCGAGGCAGGAAGGCAGTGCAGCTTTCAACATCATCATCATCGGCCGAGCTCAGCAAGTCAGTGAAGTCTAGCAGCGAGCTGTCACAGCCTGTCTCATCATCTTCGTAACACGGTGAGCCGGTGTCTTTAGGTGAGCCGGTGTCTTTAGACAGCGCGGTAAAGGGGTAAGGGAACGCCGCGGGCCTACGGCCCTGCTTCTGCAGTCGTTGCGGAGCACTCCGGCCAGGCTTGCCACCATTACCCGCTGAGGCTCTGTGCATCTGCGCGCTGCTGTCACTGCTCTTCCAGTCACGGCAATCCGACGGAGACAAAACTTTCGCCGGTAAATCGTTGCTACACATAGTATACCGGTGGGTGCAGCCGACCGTGGCAGGCAGCGGATCAAACTCATCTCTAGCAATCTTCTGACGGAGACGCGCTGCAGCAGTGTCGGACAAGACGTGGTCCGTGGATGATGGAGAGCAGAAAGCAGGAACTTGCTTAGGGAATAGAGCTAGCTTGCTGCTGTTGTTGGCACCTGATATACTAACCCCACGCACGCCCAGGGATGGTGACGGGATCGTAGCGCTCATCCTTTCTTGTCTCCAAAAACCAGGCTGAGACACTGGCTGTCGAACAACCAACCAAGCCAGCAGGAAACAGCACTACAGGAAGTTGAAGACAAAAGTCGACTGCCACCCGAACGATAGCAGCAATGAAGAAGTCACGTTTGCATACATCCAACTCCCAGTACATGTATGCAAGTTAGTTGGAGGCACGAGCAGATGCAAGCAATGGGGAAACACAATGGCTGCTTCCAGCTCGGAATCTTGCCTCAAACCAATGAGAGCAAACAACCTGCAATGGAGGTTGCTCGGAGAAGACCATGAAGAGAGGAAAGTAGAGTCTTCCTTTCTGTAATCACTTGCAGAGGAAAGAAAGTCAAGATGACTAGGCAAGCGCCTTTACCTGTGTACTGGTGTGGACTGTGGTGTGGTGTGGACTGGGGTGTGGTGTGGGGTGTGGCGAGGTACGGGCTGCTGTGGTGAGGTGTGGTGCGGGTTGTGGTGTGGCGTGTGGTGTGGTGTGTGGTGTGGTGCGGGTGAAGTGAGGTGTGGTGTGGGTTGTGGTGTGATGTGGGCTGTCGACAGCGGTGGTGCTGAAACTGGCGATGCTTTACACTTTGACAGGTTGACAACATTCATACACAACTATAGCTGATACATTAGAATAGCTTGTCACACAAATACACACCCAAAACACCCCCCCCCCCCCCCCCCCACACACACACTTCTCCTTCTGTCTCTGCTGCTGAAAGTAGCACTGAATGGAACACAGGTGCTGAACACCAGCAATAACTGTTCCTTCTCTCAGATACACTTCGTGACACAGTACACGGTTATACACTTCATACGTGCAAGCACACACATACTGGACCCTCACTCATTCCGACCCTCACTTATCCAGACACTCACCTATCAAGACCCTCACTTATCAAGACCCTCACTTATCCAGACCCTCAGCTATCCGGACCCTGACTTATTCAGACCCTAAATTATCCATACCCTCACTTATCAGGACCCTCACCTATCCAGACCTCCTTTATTAAATACCACAAATTGTACCGCAGTACCAAAAAGAAAATTTAATAAGCTCCAAAGGGCGTGCAACTCGTTCTGAGTGACAAACACCCGGAAAAGAGAGGGTGGGTGTCTAATGCAGAGCATCCAGAAACAATGCCCATAGGGACTACTGCATCGGGTAGTGATCGTACAGTAGAATGATAGCATCCAGAAACAATGCCCATACTAGGGACTACTGCATCGGGTAGTGATCGTACAGTAGAATGATGGGTAGGGTCGGTTACTGTAAAGTGATAAACTTTCGCGGCGCGCAAATTTTGCGTTTTCAAGAATTCCGCTGATTCACGATGAGAAACTTTCGCGATTTCATCTACTCAATTGGATCTTGTACTGTCTATAATCAATGTACAGAGTAGTTCTTGTACTGTCTATAATCAATATACAGAGAAGTTCGCGGCGACTTATATATTTGTGAAAGTGTGGTGGTTGTGAAAATAGCGAATTTCATCTCTAGCAAAAGTGTCTCACTTTACAGTAAGCGTTCTACAATGGGTACTCACACATTGGCACTCGTATCCATAGTGGCCACACTCTGTGATAGGGCTGAGTCGATGGAATGCGTGAAGTTGGGCTGCTGATACGCCTGCGATAGCGCCTGAAGGAAACCGTGGCCCATGGACGTTGCAGTTGCCTGAGGTGCAGCCTGCATAGGTGTACACACAGACACACACACAGACACACACACAGACACACAGACTACCCTGCTTGCACATCATCTCTCCTCACAGACAGTCTCCTCTTGAATTAAGTCTAACAGTGTTCACGTCAATACTTAAAACTTAGTGTTTTGCTCACTGAGCAATACAATCTTTTCATTTTCTTTCTCCTGTTTTATTTTTCAACTTAATCCTCCCTGCCCGGTCTCCCTTTGCGTCCATCAAGTTATGAAGCCGACACCTCTGGTCGGCTGAGCATAATGGGTCCCACCACCACAGTCCACTATTCACCCCAGTGTCTGGAAATAAGTGGATTTTGTAGAAAAAACCCAAAACAAAACAAACACACAGATACAAACACAGACACACACAAACAAACACACGCATACAGACAACACATACAGACAACAACACATACATACATACATACATGCATACATACCGTAAAGTCTGGTATAAAAGCCGCACTGGAATAGAAGCTGACCTCGAATAGAAGCCACAATTTTGGGCCCATCAAATCACACATACCGGTACATACATACATACATACATACATACAATGCCCGTTACTTTTTGTAGTTAGAGCACTCTGGCGCTAGAGCGACGAGCTATCTTAATGTCTGTGGTGCCTCCTTTGCACCATGGCTGGTAGCTCGGCCTGTTTAGCTCGTAGCTGTACTGATGAGGCCTTTATGACCGAAACAGCTTTCTGTCTACAGCAATGGGTACATACATACATACATCTTGATCCTGCTGCCAAGTCTGGCTACGCAGTCCCCGAAGGGACAAGTCAAATGGTACTAGTCACCCTGTCGCATCGGTGGCGTGTCCGGCCGCTAGTCGAGCGGAAGGTCCGGTGACAGGTGGAGCACTCCAGGGGTGGTGCCGCTGTAGTTTGGATGTCAGTCAGTTTGCACTTGTGTCGAGTCCTTCCACTGATGGACGTGAAGGTTCGCTGGCATACAAGGCACGTCAAACCTGCCCC
>NC_088654.1:23031021-23038521 GCF_964019385.1 Sycon ciliatum
GGATGCCCTGGCCTGGTGGCTTTTTATGGCACTACAACAGTCTACAATCCATTCAGAAAAAAAGATGATCTCTGGCTTTTCAAAACCTGGTTTGCGCTGAATTTATAATTACAGGCTCGAAACCTAGTTTAGGCTGACCTAGGTTCGAACACCTGATTCTATTTCGGCAGGAAATGTGTTATGGACCAGCATAGAAATGGTGGGTAAACCCCACCCTGGGAAATGGCGTTAAATACACGTCACTATTACGGACCAGCATGTCGGCACTTTGTTCAATGCTAAACCCAGCCGAATTCCAAAAAAAAAACACAGGTCGAGAGTTGAATATCAAGATAGGAAGAGAACCGCACTCGCACGATTAGTGTCCCTGGGGCACTATTTTTTTTTCAATATCCATCCATCATGGTGCACTATTCAAGAGAGGGCACCATTCAAGAGACGGCACCTTTCAAGAGAGGGCACTGTTTTTTCAATGCGGGTACATTTACGTCATCCAGCATAAAAACAAAGAAGGCAAAGAAAAGCAGGGTCTGAAGTTTACTGTAAGCTATCACGACTCCACAGAAACGACAACAAGAATTGCGATTTTGATCCTGAAATCACCAGTGCAATGAGATGGACAAGAACATTAGTGAAAGAACACCAAACTTGCACATGCGCTTGGTTACAAACACGGGGGGGGGGGGGGGGGGGCACTACTCAAGAGACGGCTCTATTTTTCACTGGCACTTAGAGATTGGGGCACTATTCGAGACAGGGCACTATTCAAGAAAGTGCTCCAATCGCGTGAGTACGGTATTCCACATTGCATGGCGGCCTAAAGTAATTCTGAGCTAAGTGACCGTTGACCCAGTCATGGTCAAAGGCAAGATACAGATCATCATTCTTTGATCTTCTGAAAGGACTGCACACTCAGTGTACACCACCATGATAGCAGCAACTAACCTGTGGTGTGGGAACTGACGGCGAGATTGTACTTGTTGAACCAGCTGCGACTGCGGCTGTGGACACCGTTCCCGCCGCGGTCGTCACGGTGCCCGCAGTCGCACCCGCTGTTGCCGTGGCGGCGGCTGTCGTTGCCGACAAGCTTGCACGCGGCGAGGAACCGCTTGCTGGAGTAGCCGTGGTGACCAAGGACAGAGAGGCGGTGGTTAAAGCTACTGTGGCAGCTGCCGCTCCGGAGGCAGATGGTGGAGCCGAGGCTTCACCAATCGACCCAATCGACGGTATCGGTCCGGACTTCCCACTCATCGGCTGATCAGGGGACAGGGTGGAAGGAAGCGTAGAGCTTTCCGCCGACGGAGAAGATTCCACTTCCTACGCACCAACAACACAGGCCGGAACAATGCATGCATACATGAAGAGGGTGCTGTGGCAGGTCACATGATATGATTGATGAGTGGCATGCCATAATATGTAACAAGTGTCAGGCCACATGACAAGTTTCCACTAAAAATAAGTATCATGGGACCTGTAATGCTACCAAGGAAAAACCTGTATTCGAAAGAACAAAAGCAGCAGAAACATGAGTTCGAAAAAGACCCCCCCCCCCCCCCCCTCCCCCCTGAAACACACACGCACGTATGCACGCACGCACACCCACAAATGCACCCACACACATGCACACGCGCCCACAGAAAGAAAAGATGGAGACACTACGGAGCATCAGCAAATTGAATTTTCGAGTGAAATTCGAGAATCGTCACGAAAAGCACTCAATCAGTCGAAACTAGGGCTTTGTTCGACTGAAAAATGCCCGCAAACAGAAAATACTTTTCGAATGCTCCGCGTGTGTTTTTTGTCAAGTGTGCTTTTTGTTTCATTTCAAGATCTTGGAATCATGGCTTTTTCACCAACTACCAGCCCCGGTATGCCTCCTGCTCCCAGTACGGCAGTAGCTAGCCCTGCTGGCGTTGCCTCGGCATCTGCGTCTATGGTGAGTTCCCAGCAGGAAGAGGGCAACTCAAAGTGTGCCAAATATTTGAGGTTCGACCTCACCATGGATCTCATTCTGCTGAGGCAGTGTAGGGCCCACCCTCACTAGCAGCTATTCGTCCGCGGGTCTCCTGATATGCAAGGGATAGCGGAGGAGCTCGGCCGAGATCCGCCTTTTCAAGGGGTCTCAAAGAGAGATCCTATCGCCAATAGCCTGAATCGGATGAAGCATCCGCCGCTTCACGTCATCCTCAACGGCAATGAGAAACAGCAGCAACTCCGTTCGGTCCAGGTGACCTTCAGCGAACTCAAGGAAGAGAAGCGAATCCAACAAATCGACTTGCTCTGCAACAAACGCAGCCATTGCATATCTCAAAATCCTAGTCCTCAACTACTCATGTTAAAAAAATCGATTCGAATATATTGGGCTGCGCTACATGCTGAACCTCTTTTTCATTCGAATTTTCGGGCTGATTTTCTTTTTGCCATTCGAATAATCAAATCGACAATTCTCTCGACTTGAATACAAAAGCTGTGTACTGTGTTGCAGACAACGACTAGACTACACTGTGTAGTGTGTTGCAGACAACGACTAGACTATGCGCGGTGCCCATGGTATACTCTACTCTGACTGGAGTCTGACTCAAGTCTGAGCGCTTGTGTTGTGTGTTTGCTACATGTACACGTTTTGTGGAATAGTAGAATAATCGTTCGTTCGCTTGAGTGGTATTCGCTAGATTACTCGCTCGTAAAATTCTTGGTTCGTTTCATCACTAGAAATTTCCCAACCAAACATAACCTGAGAGACGAAGAGATGGAGAGATGGAGAGAGAGAGAAACGGAGAGAGAGAGAGAGAGAGAGAGAGAGAGAGAGAGAGAGAAACGGAGAGAGAGAGATAGATAGATAGAAAGAGAGAGAGAGAGAGAGAGAGAGAGAGAGAGAGAGAGAGAGAGAGAGAGAGAGAGAGAGAGACTCACCCGAAACGGCATCTTCTCCAGAACATGCTTGCACTTGTCCAAGGTTGCCAAATCCACACTGTTTACACACAGCACAACATCAGCCGACAGAAAGAGGCAAAATCACATACAGTAGAACTGTCCATCACGCATGCACGCAAACGATACCCACCTACGCACGCCTGCACGCAAACGACACCCACCTACGCACGCATGCACGCATACAACACCCACCTACGCACGCATGCACGCAAAGATCCTCATCCAGTGCATGGCCCATCGGCCAATACTAGCACATCTAATATTCATTAGTTGAGCATATCTAAACAAGCGTTTCGGAGATAGCAACTTTAATATCGCAACCAACAGGAAACACTGTGTTGTGACCATTATTTATGGATGATGCATAACAACAATCGTAGTTATGCATCATCGATAAAGAAAGGTCACTGCACAGTTTGTACTGTTGGTTGTGATATTGAGCATATCTGAAAAGGATTTTTGCAGTCGCGAGTGCATTGCACATGCAGTAGCAATAGAAAGCGGCCAAGCCACCATTCATGCGTGGATGAACTACAGTAAAACCTGTCAAGGCGACCACTCAGACAAGGCGACCACCTGCCCCAGAAGACCACTGTAACCAAGACCAATGAATGCTATTTCCAGTCAAGCGACCCTGGAAAAGGAGAGCACATTTTGATGGTCCCTTCAGTGATCGTCTTAAGACAGGTTTCACTCAACACACGTAGGTGCACTGGGTGTAAGCACAGCATATCTTTAGATCTAGGGACGGTGTGCACATTACAGTTGCCATGGTTGGTTACTCGCAGTGGCAGTGTTTCTAGCCTCTCAAGGTTCAAACCTGGACAAAGCAGTGTGATGTCATGTGACATCCTCCACCTTTCACCAGTGCATCACATACTAGTAGGCAGTGCACAGACAAGACTACTACCGTAAAAGTCCGTAAATAAGTACGTATTTACTTTCGAATTTAGTGACCACACCCGTACTAACTTTCGGGCGGGTACTGAATTTCGGGCACGAACTAACTTTCAGACCTGACTTGTGTGTAGTGGAGAAGTCATTTTCATGTCGATGTACATGCTACGTGCTGCATGTGCGCACCGTGCCGGTACTTATTTCGGGCTTGACTTGACTTCAACAGACAGAGCCAAAAGAATGAAGGGGGTATTTCTTTCGGGCAGGTACATATTGGCGGACTTTTACGGTAGCCCCGTGTACTCGCACGGCGGTATGATACAGACGGTTGGATCAGAAACGATGTACGTGCAGATTGATACCGACAGGGTGTATGGGGGCAAAGCAATGGCAGTAGATCAGGGATGATGAGCAGTTTCTCACCGCTGTGACGGATTCTCGAGAATGTTGAGGAAGCGCGTCAGTTTTATCATCTGGTCCGACTGCCTGGCTGCTGTGTTGTGCACGGAATACAGGTATTTCCAACAGGCATGTATGCGTACACAGACACAGACACACACACACACACACACACACAGACACACACACACAGACACACACACAGACACACACAGACACACACACACACACAAACCGTATTTTTCGGGTTGTAAGTCGACTTTTTACAACTAAAAATAGAAGGGGAACGTGTGGGGGTCGACTTACAACCGGGATTCGACTTATAACCGGGAACTATCAGTATCTTACAAAAAATGACCTGCACCACATGCACGAGTGCACCATGTGTACACATTTTGGCCAGTTTATTGGCTTTTTTCAAGGATTGGGACGTTATACCCTCCAATAAGGAATGTTGACATGATTTGTTGATGTGTTAGTAGCAGGGAGTGGTTAGTAGTGCTTCTTTGGGTGAAAACTTTAAAACGCAGAATTGAGACCTCCGGATACGGGGGTCGACCTATAACCGGGGTCGACTTACAACCGGTAAAATACGGTACACACACACACACACACACACACACACACACACACACACACACACACACACACACACACACACACACACACACACACACACACACACACATACACACCATGTACACCCACACCCACATGCACACCCACCCACACCCACATGCACCCACCCACACCCACACCCACACCCACCCACCCACACACACACACACACACACACACACACACACACACACACACACACACACACACACACACACACACACACACACACACACACACACACACACACACACACATACACCCAGGATGTCAGTATTGGCCACTTAATTGCCACCAGTTACGTCTAGATTCCTCTCTGCCGGGTTGCTGAGTTCGACCAACAAAGCAGCGCGCTCTGCAGATAGGTACAGTCAAACCTCGTTACGACGGACTTCAAGGGACTGAACAAGTTTGTTTGTCTTATCCGGAATTCTTCTTATCCAGATCCGACAAAAAAAACCAATATGCATAACGTAGGGATTGTACTTATGTGAAGGTACATGCTGTGGTAAATGGAAAGCATTTATTCTTAGTACAAGCCAGAAACAGGCTAGTACAAGCTACAGTGTGCAATGGTTCACGCTTACAGACCGTGCGATTCAATATGCAGATCCACCGACAGGCACTGCACACACAACGATGCATGGTCCCTATTTAAAAAGAAGAAGAAGAAGAAGAAAAAAGGCAGCCAGCGCACGCGAACCGAACGTTCGTACCACGCGCTGATTCTGTTCAAATCACGCTTGAAAATAGTTTGTCTTCACGAAAGTTCGCCGTACAGGAGCTCGTCGTAAACGAATAATTAACTGGATTTGATGCATGGCCTCGACTGAAAAGAAGAAGAAAAAGACAGCCAGCGCACGCGGACGGAAAGTTCGTACTACACGCTGATTCTGTTCAAATCACGCTTGAAAGTAGTTCGTCTTCACGAAATTTCGCCGTCCAGGAGCTCGTCGTAAACGAATCATTTTGACTTGATATGATGCCTGGCCAACCATATGATTGGCCCTAGTTCGTACTAATGGACAGTTCGCCTTATCAGTGTTCGTCTTAACGAGGTTTCACTGCATTTGGAACAGAAGCTAACGCATGGTCAGAAAAATTGATTTTGCACACACGCACGCACGCACGCACACACAGACACACACACAGACACATACACACACACACACAGAACTCACTGTCAACAGGATTCTGAAAACAGAACTCGCTGTCAACAGGATTCTGAACACAACAGAACTCACTGTCAACAGGACCGGTGCGCTGAAGACGACTAATCATACGTTGCAATGGCTTGATGTATTTTACAAGGTCAGCGTGCTGCACAGCAGAAAAAGAAAGAGAGTGTGCGTGTGTGTGCGTGCGTGAGAGAGAGAGAGAGAGAGAGAGAGAGAGAGAGAGAGAGAGAGAGAGAGAGAGAGAGAGAGAGAGAGAGAGAGAGAGAGAGAGAGAGAGAGAGAGAGAGAGAGAGAGAGAGAGAGAGAGAGAGAGAGAGAGTAAGAGAGAGAGTAAGAGAGAGAGAGAGAGAGAGAGAGAGAGAGAGAGAGAGAGAGAGAGAGAGAGAGAGAGAGAGAGAGAGAGAGAGAGAGAGAGAGAGAGAGAGAGAGAGAGAGAGAGAGAGAGAGAGAGAGAGAGAGAGTAAGAGAGTGAGGCACAATGTGTACAGCAATGGCAGCTAGCACGGTAAGTAGACATGCACAGGCAAAACACCATCATGTCGGTGCAAAACGGCGTGTTGACTAAACAAAAACTCCACTGCATACTGTACAGGCAGCAGATTTAGTCGGTTAATAATTTCGCTTAAATCCAAAGAAAGGGAGTTTGTCCGCTTGAAAATTTAGTCCATGGACCATAAGAGTTTAGTGAAAAGCTGGACTAATCGACATTACAAGCATTACTATGCAGAGCACACTGACTTGTCAGTTTGAGCACTCTGGCAAGGTACGTTCGGGCCCCACAAACTCCAAAAATGGATTTCGCGAGGCCCGCGCGTCCCTGACCTGTGAGATTGTAGATCAGATGACCAGTCCGGCGCGCGGGAAAATTTATTTTTCATTGCTATCAGGTTCGGCCTCATTTCCTCTGCGCTGCGCTGATGGGTCCACAAAGGACGAAACAGTTCTGTCCGCAGATCAAGCATTATAATCCAAAAGATCATTGGACGAAAAAGACTAAGGGAGCATCTCATAAGTTCGCACTTTTTTTTGTAAACGTAACGCATTTCGAATAGACTTTACCCCCCTACCTCCCCCCTCTATTTGAAAGTCTTATCGCACATTTTCCATGTGGATCTAATACATGTCCATGCACTGTGCATGTCCATGCCATGCATGTCCATGCACATGTATGCCATGGTATGCACATGAATGTCAAAGTGAATGGCATACAGTACTGCGTCTAAGTACTGAGTACAAGAAATGACATGTACAGTTGTACACGCACATAAACAGAGTTCCTCCACAACCACTGTGTACTGACTGTAAAAGCTGGCCAGGTACACAGTTTGATGATGCTGATGTGACACTTGACACCTCTGAGTAGCCTGTATGCATGCAGTGCAAGGCTGATCTCCAAACACAGCTTTGTACAGGCGCATAGCTCTACACCTAAACACGCTCATTTTGCTGAAGCGATCTAGCACATGCACATGCA
>NC_088654.1:23043521-23048521 GCF_964019385.1 Sycon ciliatum
AGCAACATCACATTGGTATTTAGTACTAATCACGTATGCATTTTAAGCTTCACATGGGAGCCAGGGCATGAAAAAACAACCGCCCGAAAACACCAGCCTAGGAAATGCAGTGGATGTTCAGTACCATGCATTGCAAGATGCTGTGGGATTTTCAGTACCATGCATTGCAAGATGCTGTGGATTTTCAGTACCATGCATTGCAAGATGCTGCAAGGTGTTGACTGCGGCTTGTTGTCCGGTGGCTGCTGTTCCTGGTGGTCCATGGCTCAGGGGTACATTGCCTCCTTGAGCTGATGCACCACCAGCTGCTGCACCACCGGATAGTATGCCAGGATGGGAGTGAGCTACGCGACACAGAACAGGCACGCACACACACGCAGGCACAGCTCGTGTTGAACTTCAATGACATCACCACCATGCAGACATGTTCTGTTCAGTCATATACACAAGTCAGAACCTTTTTTGGGACGGAGCTAAAAATCTTTGGCTACTGCTGCTACCGTAAAGTACCGTTGTTGCCCCCCCCCCCCCCCCTCCACGCCATGTTGCTTCCTAGCTGGGTTTTCGGCAGGGGACGGGAATTAGATGAAGACTGCCAAGTGCAGTACGACATACAACTTCACATCACGTGACATGGTTCAAAAGGATACTGTGGCAAACAGTGCACAGTGACTACAAGAAAGTTGAACCCAAAGCAGGGATGCGCACAAACCTGCGTCTATCATGCATATGGCGCAACAAATGTGTACGGGTTCGTCATGTGATATGAAGTTCTGCCGTCGCAGACCCCATAGCTAGTTGTACACACTTTTATGTAGTCTTGTTGCCACACAAGCACAGACACAAACATTCTCTCTCTCTCTCTCTCTCTCTCTCTCTCTCTCTCTCTCTCTCTCTCTCTCTCTCTCTCTCTCTCTCTCTCTCTCTCTCTCTCTGCCTCTCTCTGCCTCTCTCTGCCTCTCTCTGCCTCTCTCTGCCTCTCTCTGCCTCTCTCTGCCTCTCTCTGCCTCTCTCTGCCTCTCTCTGCCTCTCTCTCTCTCTCTCTCTCTCTCTCTCTCTCTCTCTCTCTCTCTCTCTCTCTCTCTCTCTCTCTCTCTGTGTATGTCTCTCTCTGTCTCTGTCTGTCTGTCTCCGTCTGTCTGTCTGTCTCTCTCTCTCTCCCTCTGTCAAACAATGCACACAACTAACGGCCCGGTGCCCGAGAGCCTTGCTGTTGACGTCGCTGCAGTGTCAACACCACCCTGCTAAGTGCCATGATATATTCATCCTGTGCAACAACGACAACGACGACAACAACAGCAGCAGCAGCAGCAACAACAACAACAACAACAACAACAACAACAACAACAACAACAACAACAACAACAACAACAACAACAACAACACCAACACCAACACCAACACCAACACCAACACCAACACCAACACCAACACCAACACCAACAACAACAACAACAACAACAACAACAACAACAACAACAACAACAACAACAACAACAACAACAACAACAACAACAACAACAACAACAACAACAACAACAACAACAACAAATCTCTTATCGGTCACAGGCCATCGTGAGAATACAGATTTGAAACGACAACCGGCGAGGAGACACAAATTGTAATATCGATAAAAAGAGAGTGCACGCAGTCATACCATGACACCAGAACGACAACATGCGTGTATGTGAGCGTATGCACGCGTGCGCATGTGTGTGTGTGTGTGTGTGTGTGTGTGTGTGTGTGTGCATGACTTCGTGCACGTGTGTTCGTACATTCGGGTGCATTTACCTTCGTATTCGATCTCTCGAAAATACTTTTCTCCAGTTCCACACTTGTACCGGGATCATGTCCAGCTTTGAGGAGCTCTTCGTGGCTATCAACAGAGAACACCAGTAGCAACAACAACAGTCACAGCAGTAACAGCAGCATCAGAATTAGCCTTGGCAACCAGGCGCGTGCGCCGGTGCCCTTCAGGGGGGTTCCGGGGGGCCTCCCTGTGAAAAATTTCAAAAATAAGCAAAATCCCGCATTTAGCGCGAAAGGGGGGTTCCAGGCACCCAGGAACCCATACGGGGCACGCGCCTGGCAACAGCAGCCCGGCATCACTAGCGAATGAGTGCAAATTTCAAATTACTAACGGACGTTCAGTGGGTGGTAAACGAGGCACACATCTACTTCGAAGTATATTCGGAGAAACGTGTGCTGATAAGCTTCATGTCGCCTTTCCAGACGAGTTGTGAACTCAATATTGAGAGAATTACTACACGCATCCGGAACGTATTTCAAGAGACAGAAGAAATCGACGTGCCTGAATTTATGAGAATCATCAACAAGATCAACGTCAGCATCTACATTCGTTTGTCGGATATAGAACTCGTGGAGTCGCCCCCGATGAAACTGAAGGCCGTGCCCACAAGCATCAGGAAAGGTCAACGTCGAGATGAACACCATCAACGTGGCCGCAGATGGCACCTGCACATTGCGTGATCGCAGCTTTCGTGACGAGTCGAAGACCAAACGCATGCGTCATGAGGCCGACTATGATGATTTGGACCATGTCGTCACCATTGCAATGGAGAAGAGGAAGGTAGTGTGCATGAGCAGAAGCAGGACTTGGCGCAGACCAAGTTGTAACATTTTTAAGTCACGAAAAAAGTGAGCTGAAAATTTGAATATAGAGTTCAAAATCACGCAAATTTATGAGTTTTCATTCAGTGTTTTTCAATAATCCATCATATTCCAGAATCAAATAGGGCATACCCCTCCAACACCCGAAAAATCATTCTTACGCAAAAAACAGGGCGCCCGGTTTTTACCCCAAAAATGGGGTACTATCAATAATACCCCATTTTTCGGGCTGGGGCATGTGCCTGTCGTAGAACCGGCCCGACACATACTAAATCCTGCCATGCATAGCCTAGGTACATATACATGTGCATGACATGTTTTACTGCCATGTTCTAGCTCTGTATGAGCTCCAGCTTTTTCTTTTCTTTTCTTTTTGTTTCGCTCTTTTTTCCCTTTCTTTCACTTTTCTTTGTCCATATATTAAAGATTAGTTTCAAGTAGTCGCCATTCCATTGTTACGTAGATTCACTGATGAATGTAACAAGGAAACAGTTCTGAACAAATCCTCCCTTTCCCTTTTGTTGTGTGCCTTGCGATCGTCGTATAACATGTTACACATACATGTCGACATATAGAAAGTGCTTACAGTACAATTAGTCCTCTTTGTAGCTATATTAAACTGCTGTCTCCGAAAAGCCTCATTAATTTTTGTCTTTGTTTTTTTGGCCGAACATTGGTCCGGCGGACCGCCTGCTACAGCCCTGGGCATGTGGTGGGCTTAGGAATGGTCCCATGTGTTCTATATGCGCTGGAGTACTGCCAATAAGCCTGCCTTATGCACGTTGTACAGATGCACGAAATCCCGTAGAATCTCGTAGACCCGGTTGGGTGTTGAATATGCAGGACTCTATTGTGTTTACTACTATTTCCACTATGAAATGGGCCCTGAAGGAAATCATACGAAAACTTTTTCCGGCAGAGATCTAGCTAGTCGTTAGTTCAATCCCAAAGTGAAGAAGCTGGAAAAGCGATTGTTTGCCATGAATTATGAGGCTAAATGGGTCAAACGCGCATGTATAGCACACAATGAACACCCAACCGGGTATGTACACACCTACGGCCCTAGTACAGAACTTTGTACATCTGTACAACGTGCATAAGGACCATTATGTACCAGGTCACTGCCCTAAAGGCATGGCCTGGTACATAATTGGCAGTGCACCAGCATAAGTAGTACCAAGAGTACATAACCCCCCAAGAGTGTGCAACTCCCACATACCCTGCTGTCCCAACGGAATTTCAAGTTGATGTCATTATTTATGATGCAATGCTCCTTGCACCATGTGTACGGGTCCGGGTGTCAACGCATCACACGTTTCTCTTTTGCAATAATTTGTACAGGATCAGATACGCTTTGGTCCACCACAGGTTCCGGATTCGTCTGATAATCCGTGTAGAGTGCGCATTCCATCATAAAAATGACGTCAACTTGAAATTCTGTCGGGACAGCACCCATAGTCGAGTTGCACACTCTTGGGGGGGTATGTACTCTTGGTAGTACGCCTGCAGTCATTCCTAATGGCAAGGGTACACTGTACCCGGGCATTATCGATGAGAATTTGAAAAATTCTAAAACACTTGAAAACGTTTCTGTCATTCAGCAGCCGTTGAGGATGCAGTGTGACCAGACAGTCACCAAAATGGCGCTCAAAGCGCAAAGAGCGTTTCAGCTGGTTAGCCAAAACCTCATGCAGTGTGACCAGACAGTCACCAGAATGGCGCTCAAAGGGTAAAGAGCGTTTCAGCTGGTTAGCCAAAACCTCATGCAGTGTGAGCGTGACCAAAGGCGGAATTTTCCGCGCGTCTTCGCCTGAATGGCTGAAAAGTGTGCAGTGCGACCCCGGCCTTAATAATCACAGCACTGACGTCATCCCGTTATTATAAGGCTGTTACTTCTACCTTCTCGACAAAGCAATTTATACAATCAACTTCTCACATGTTTAGAGTATTTGGACAATGGCAGCATATAGGAACCTGGTTCCCTCAGGTACACATACGTTTATTTTGTTCTTAGAACTCCAGGTGCTAGAAACTCGATTTCCATCATCTCTTGGGACAATAGTTGAGCAGCAACGTGTGAAAATAGGACGGGGCGAGGTACAAACTCTAATTTCAAAATGGTACCAGCTCAAACCATCAGCACTAAACCCATTCCTCGTCCGTTCAACGCAGTAACTTGTGAATTCACAAGAAAAACCCCATCATGTACAGTACACCACCCGCAGGGATACATCACTCACATTCGCGTCAAAGGACGACGTCTCCATTCCTGTGAGCGCCAGTCCATTGCATCCTGGCCCCCAGCAGGCAACATTGCCTCTACGGTTCGAGAGTAACTATACCAAACGTGAAGAGCTCATCGACCAAAG
>NC_088654.1:23051021-23161021 GCF_964019385.1 Sycon ciliatum
GTTCAACTGGCGCATGTCGAAATTCTGAGGTACTTGGATCATCCAAATCTCACGATCGTCATCGGCTCCTTCCTTCTCCAGAACTTCTTTACCCGCCACCAGCGAAAACTCTTCATTTACCTCATACTTGGGCTCAGCAGGCTGCTTCGCTTGCGTCTGGGTAAACTCAATGGGCTCCACAACATTGTCCTCAGTGAGAGCTCGTTTCTCCTTCTTTTTCTTCTTCTTGTGAATTTTCGTCGGCGAATTTTCTCCTGGCATGGCTTAGCTGAACAGTGAGTATGACTTGAGATAGAGACTCTAATACTGAGGCGGTGGAATAACACGCTTCGCAACCAAAGTCCAAGGCCAAGGCAGGACGAAACAAAAGCAGAACTTTCTACAGATAAGCAAGAAAAGATGATTGTGTGAGAAAATCAAACAGGCAGAAAATTAATAATTATTATTTTCGCTCATTGATTTTTTGATTATACATAGACCCACGTGTACGTGTCGTTCTTTCATGTCAGTGACGTCACGCCTGTTGTTCACGTGTCGCGGTACGCGGTGTACAGCAGGGAGTCGTAAAAATGTATTTTACGAGGCCCTGGTGTACAGTCAACTATAACGACACTTCGCTTATAACGACACTCGGCGGGGCATCAAAAAGGTGTCCTTATTCGCGAAATGTCGTTATACCCGAAGTCTCTATTGTGTATTACAGTCGGATCGGACTTTGCTCTGGGCATGGAAATTCTGTCGTTATTCTCGAATTGTCGTTATATCCGCAGTCGTTATTAGCGAAGTTGACTGCAGTCAACGATTACGTCAGGACTCAGCATGCAGCAGTGGTGGTGGTGCAGATCTGCAGATCTACAAAAAGAAGTCTGCTGAGCTGCTGAGCCTACTTCATCATGTTCAAGTATTTCAACTACAGTGAAATCCGACCCCTTTGGCGGCGCGGAGCGCGGCCAAGGGGGTCGGATTTTAGTTACCAGCACTGTCCTTCAAGAGTACAACTACAACTACAAGTACAAGTACAAGACAACAGACTCACTACAGTAAAAAAAAGAAGAGAAAAGAAGTCTGGCGAGTAGGTACATGTACAGGGAAACACTGACTGTGACTGTATCACGAGCAGGAGAATTGAGGAAGACGTGGAATGGCTTTCTTGCGCTCGACTCGCAACACACTGTCGCAGGTAAGCTCCAGTAATTTGTCGGGCAGGGGACGAAAACGTGGCCATATGGCGTGGTACTAGCTTGATCTCCAAACACCTCTGATGACACTTGCATAATCCTATTTTACCATTCTCTACTTCATTACCAGCATCACACCCTTACTCCTTTACTGCTGTAATGACTACAGTCGTGGTTGCAACGTTCTCCCTCTCCGACTAAAGTCAACAAAAGACAATTGCAGCAGCAACACTTTCCTCGCTTCACTACGACACTAGCCGCTATTTTATTTAAATTTTATTTGTACGTACTCCACGAAGTGTCACACCAGTGTCTGCTCTAGGATTTTAAACCAACCGGCGTCCGGTATCAGCCTATTATCAGGGAGTTGTCAATATTTTAGGGCTCCCCGATGTATGTTGTATTCCCAACCGTTAACCGGGTCACAGGTGACCCGGTGTTCTTTTTCCAAACGGGTCCAAGTACCCTCCAACCGGGTCGCTGACCCGCCAGGCAGGGGTGACGGAACTGGTCCGGTCGGTCTGAGGCCATGGCCGGACCAACTCTTTGGACATCAACCCATCAGCGGCGGATCCAGCGATCTCTGCACGGGGTTCCAGCCCGGATAGTCAAAACTGAATTGCTGATACATGTACATGAACACGCATACAGTAAGATCGGGCGCAGCCTAGGAAAGTTCTTAAATTTTTGATTCTAGCCAGACCGTTCTTATTCACACGCGCGCGGCGAGTCGAGTGACGTCATGACGTTTGTCATGTACATGTACATGTACATGTACATGTAGTGTATTATGTAGTACTTCTAAACTAGTGGGTGTCGTAAATGGGAATGACTGTACATGTAGCAGTTACTGTTTACACGTGTACATGACATGTACTCACCTCCCATACATGTACAATGTAGATCTACGTGTAAATTCGCAACTTCGTGTAAGTACATGTATGAAAATTTTAAAAGTGTTCTTAAATCTGATAATTCTAGCCTGGACTGTTCTTAAAATTTGCCGGTTTTCCAGCCTGGGTGTTCTTCGGCGAGGTGTTCTTCGGCGCCCGATCTTACTGTAGGGTTGCCAGCAGTGCATTTAGGAAATTTAGGGGGTTCCGCGGAACCCCTGAAACCCATCCTCGGATCCGCCCCTGCTCATGCATGTTTAATGCCGGGCAGGTCATGTGTACTCGCCATACCATTATGCAAAGTGTGAGAGACTATAGTATGGCGGAGTACCAATCAACAATAATTGCTTCCGCCGGTCCTGCCAGGGCGGCCACAGGGCCGAGCATCTCCCCATGGCCGAAATCTCAGTGCCATGGGAGGATGCATCTCTACATGTAACTGTATACTGCGTCATATCTGTATGTTTCTCCTGCACATTCCCGGGAATTTTTTGAAATTGGGATGCAAAATCCTGCATTATGGGCACTTTTTTCGTGGGCGGGCGAAAACGGTGGTCTGGCCAAAGTCGGACCAGCTGCTACTCCCCTGCACAGCTAACACAGTAGTCCTCACCGGCTGAGCAAGAAGAACAGTTTGTGAGGGAGAGACTCTTGCAAAGACGTCTTATCGACGATATGGCACTTGAAGTGCTTCCACATGATTATATATTAAAACAATGCACTGGACATTCCGGGGAAACTAGTGACACACTAGTGACATCTGAGCACCTGGGCACGGTGGTGTTGTTCAGCAGCTGAATCGATAAAAAGCAATGTGTTGGGCTCTAAATTTCGAAAATACTCAGAGGAGCCACCCTTACTCCACGAGTAAATTGTACTTCAGGTGGCTGACCGTACTACACTAAAATTATGTATGAGTAAAATACCTTCCAACGCCACTGAGTAATGTGTGTGTATGTGCATGTGCGCGCTAATACGTGCATATTCTTTGTGTTTGTAGCTGCTGGCTGTTCATGGTGCCGGCGGATCGTCCGCAGTGCGTCTGGCTGTATGCCATGTAACTAGCAAAACCGGTAAGCGTTGTACGAATGGAAGTTACCGTGAGAGGAAATTGTCAGCCTGAGCTGGGGGGGGGGGGGGGGGGGGGGGGCTCAGCCGCTGTGCCGTGCTGTGGGGGCTGTCCTCAGGATGCCTGTGCTTGGTAGTTCAGTGATCTGTTTACGGGATCACAGTTACAATGGGTGCTCTATGCGGCGGAGTCAACTTCGGGCTGGTTTACATACTTGGAGGCTGGGCACGGAGCCATTAATGATAGCTTGCATGTTGTCCTAGTAAGACCCAAGAAATTGCGCTGCAAAAGTGCTTTTGGTTGAGAATTTTCTCTAAAAATTGTCGAGGTGAGGTCTTTGTAAGTCAAAGTAATGGCGCAAAATACCAGACTGTGTCAAGTGCATTGCATATGTGCAATTTTATCAATTGTCAAAAATCGCCACGCATACTCTTGTCGGCGCGCTAATAACTATGTCAAAGTCCGTTTTCACCATGGCACATCGATCGTGGTCAGGACCTATTGTCTTTCCTAGCCGGCCAAGGCAGTGGAATGCGAAATTCCATACTCTGTTTCCATGGTTGCCATGGAATAGTGTAATACGCCCTGTACGATCACGTCTAAACTTTGTCGACTCCTTCATTAGCCCCTTAGCAATAGTTTAGGGTCAGGTTTTTGGTCAATGTAAACACAGAGGCCGTGCAGCATGTCTGTGTATGATGGTCTTACCTGTAGCTACCAGTTGTGTTCAGGGTGGGTGAGATAGGGTCATAGCTAAACCTTTTTTCTTTTTTGAAAATTATCGATAATAGAGAGGGTTCCGCACTACGTAAAGTTGAGCAACTTTACTGTTAGTGGGCGGAGAAAACCCGTGAATTCGCGAGTTTGCACTCCACTTACGGAAAGTTGTCTACGTAGAGTACGTAGATAGAGTTCTGATAACGTAGCTGGTCCGTAAGTGGATTGGGGTACAAATTTATGACTCTCTCCCCAGGTCGATCTGGTCGTACACTGCTGCGTTCGGAGTTGCCAAGGGCAGCTACGTGATTTGAAAACTCCGCATGGCGGAACACAGATGCGCATGCAGTTAACGTAAGACTTTCCGTAGATCGACTACGTTTTTTACTAACGTAATTACGTTATGCGGAACCTCTTTAATGTGTGGATGGTCCCCTAGTCAATACTACTGTTTTGTATGATTAAAGGGGAAGTTAAGGCAAAAATAAAAATTTCACCAGTTGTAGTCTTCGGGGTGCTGAGTCGAATGGTCGTGGTCCGAGGAAGCTGAGACGCTCCCTTCCTACTTGAATCCCAATTGAACTCGCGCACTTCCACCGAAACTGTATGTTCGATTGGGAATAAAGGAGGAACGCTGCATCGCAGCCTTTTCGGACCAAAACCAGTCGACTCAGCGTCCAAAAGACTACAACATATGGGCCAATCGCGGTCATCCGTGCTTTTACAAGAACGAAATGGCACTTTTAGTGACATTTTGCATACAAATCCCCATCTAGTAGGGCGCAGTCACCCAGTTTTGGTGGAAGTGCGCGAGTTCGATTGGGATTCAAGTAGGAAGGGAGCGTCTCAGCTTCCTCGGACCACGACCATTCGACTCAGCACCCCGAAGACTACAACTGGTGAAATTTTAATTTTTGCCTTAACTTCCCCTTTAAGCGTGCGATGTCAAGATATAGCGTGTAGATCTGCGTGTGGCCTGGCATGGGGGCAACATGGATGCAGAGAGAATGGTATCTTTGTCTTTTGACCACTTTGACGGTGGGTCCGATCTACTCACCTCCCACTGCTTCAGGAGCTGCATATGCACCTTGGTCTTCAGCCGGGGTTGGTGGCGTTCCTACGGATGCGGAAAATTAGATCTAACCAAGTCTCCACGCGAACCGTGATTTTTTTAATAAGCCAGAGAATGCGGTAACATGTAGAATACTAGTTCCTCTTAATCTTATTTGGAAAGCCAAATGAAAATCCCTGGTCTGATTTCTATATGGAAAACAAGTTCTGTGATAATGCCCACAGTGATGGCTTGTGGGGAGCATTGCAACGTTGCCGAGAGTGTCTGCCATGTTGGATCATGCTTGCTGCTCCTTGCTGTGCACAGACGGTGGAAAGGCACCTCGCAAGTCAAAGGCCGGAGCGAAATCAGCCTCGACCAAGACATTGCGGGGCGCAGTTGATCCGATGGACGCACTGCAGCAGTCGATCGCGCCCAACACGACTTACTCTGTGAACTACGAATGCCCCGAGTATCACGGATACGACGAGTACTCGTACTACGACATAGAGAATGCACTGCTACAGCACCGCCTTTCCCAGCCAAGCTGTGACGGGTGGCATTTGCAGGCTGCCAAGGCATGAGCCATTCACTGCCTGGGCACATGCCATAGGCCATGGCTCTGTAGATCCAGAAGTTTCTTTAGCCGATTTTTTTATCTCATATATCTCACGCTTCCTCACCGAATGAAGTTCTACTATCGATGGTGTCTCAGTGTACTTGTGAAGCTGATTGTCCTTTTCCAAACCAGCATGTGCATTAGGTACTGTACAGTATGGGCTAGATCAGTGGACTATTTTTTTTAAACTTCTAAGTTAACTAGGGTGCGTGTGTGTGTATACATGTCACATTATCTAATCTATTCGATATAAAAACTGTAGTACGATGTATTTGTGTCAGGATTTATGCATTATATGGAAGCGATGATTGCGCCAGCGCATACCGTGGCATTATATTGAACTCCATGGCGAGGCACTGTAGCGCTTTGTTATTTATTCTTTTATTCTTTTTTTTCGACCGAACATCTGGCCATAGAGAAATGATCATGAATCATCACAATGTTGTCATGGTTTAGTCTGCTGCTCGTGTGCTCGTACTGTAGAGTCGCGCGTCCAAGAACGTTGTTTCCAAGGGGTTTGCCTGGGGCGTTCTTATTCAAGTTGTTGGGCAATCTGGCTGCGTTCTTATAGCACGTTCTTACAATTCGTACTGGATCATATCTATCCCAAATCTGCCGGAAAACCGACACCGCCGTTCTTAACTTTAGGCTGTGGCGTTCTTAGCATTTCAGGCTGGACGTTCTTCGGCTCAACGTTCTTCGGCGCGCGACTCTACTATGCAGTATTGAGGCCAAGCAAATGATGTTATGCGGGTGTCAGTGAGTCCGACTCTACTGTGCAGTATTGAGGCCAAGCAAAATGATGTTATGCGGGTGTCAGTGAGTCAGCAGAACCGCTTATGGGCACTATATGTACATGTATAATAATAATAATAATTTTTTTTTATAATAATAATAACGTGAGCCGCTAGTGCATTGCTGTGCTGCGACTTTGCCAAAGCATCTCAATAAACTGATGATGTAATCACACAACCTCCATACATGTAGGAAACGAACAAGGTTCAAATCCTGCGTGGGCGTGGAGGGATGTTTCTGACCTGAACCCGGTGACCATGGTGACTGTCGGATCATAACTAACTACATGTACATTACTAGTACATGTACATGTGCATGACTGTACTATTATTTTAGTCGACAAAAATCCAGCCAATGCTGCACATGATAGTACTACTAATATTAGTAGTCGACTACCGGTAATGCGGTATACCATCATGCAGCATTGGCCGCATTTTTTAAAACTTTTGGAATTCGAAATAGTCATGCACGTGTTGGTACCAGTACAGAGTAACTATGGTAACAGAGGAGAACAATTACATGGACTGCAGCTGACTTGTGACCGTGCCAGCTAGCGCAATCCGCAAGGACAATGACAACTATTGCAGTATTGGTAAACGTCTCCTGCTACCTGCATGAGTTTTGGCTGGATCATGACAATGTCAATGGCCCGTCCCAGTGCCCAGCTCCTCCAATGGCAATGCCAATGGGACAGGCTGCCAGCTTTGGAGCTTCAGAAGTAAAACTGTGCATTGATGTGCCACTCACTATCTAGTGCCACAATCAAGATCTTATCGGGCGGCCCTTTTCGCCACCGGCCCACGATCACGTGGGTTAGACAAAAATTGAAAGAGGCCTCGCCTGGCCTGCTAGCATGCTGGGACGGTGGAGCACTAGCAGTGTTGTTACTGTTGCTGGTACATGGTATTGGAGAAACAATAGTGGCTGGAGGCTCTGCGCACCTACCACACACTGTAAACCAGATACAATGTAGCTGTGCCGGTACTACGACGACTACAATAATTAGTACAAAGACTTTATGATGGAGTTGAAAATAGAAAATAGAAAAACGAGTAGTAGAGTACAAAGACGGTACAAAGGTCAAAGCCTTCTTCATTGGGGGGAATCTGGCGCTAGTGCTGTAAAACTAAAAGGTCTGGTCGCAGTGGTCGGGCTAAATCATGTGCAAAGCAAACAATCATTATGTCAGACGTGATAGATTTTCCGACCCATGTGTGTGTTGTGTGTATATGTGTGTGTGGACTACGCATGCACGCGCCCGCGCGCGCGCGCGCGCGCGTGTGTGTGTGTGAACTGTGAAGTCACACGCAAGCCTTATCAGGACTTAGGTAGGTAGACACAAGCGACATGATCCACACATGCATGGTCAGACTTTGATACTAAGTCTTGTCATACTCAGTCATACTCATAGCCATACTCCCATAGGCATAGCCTAGGAGAGTACCGGTATGTCTAGTCTTGCCAGTCTTCTTGGTCATCACGACATCAGGTCGTCATACCGCACTGCTACGGCCGCGGTCACACATGCACATTTTTTTACCTCTCTCGATCTCGTAGATCTACACACCTCTATTTTTGTGGATTTGTTGGTGCGTTCCAGCTCAGTCAAAGCTCCATTTTGTACTTCTGCAAATTCACTTACACCTGACTTGGCTCACGCTCCAGTATCAGGCGTTGTGTTGTCCCTTAGCGAGCTGCTCACAGCTGAGTTGAAGTTTGTTACCCTACCCTAGGAGTAGGAGGTACGTCGCATCTCAGTACGGTGTCTGATTCCGGTGCTTTGTGGCTAAACGCACCGGTGCACGCCAGGACGAAATGGAGCATTTGGAATCGCAGCTGCTCGCTGATCGTCTCAACACTCATCGCAACAATTTGCTGAGTGCGCTAAGGTCGGTGAATGGGCATTGCAGTTTACTCTACAGCATTCACTCGGCACCACACACACCACTGTTCGAGCAAGTGCGAATAGGAGCAGCATCGGAAAGATGGTTTTGAAAGAAATTAATTGTTCTGTCTGGGGGAGGTCGCATTTCGAAGTCCACAACCAAGGTATTCTGGGTATTTCTGGCACTTTCTTGTCCACAAGCTCAAAAGCAGCATGTAGGTTCAAGGGTGGTTAGAAACAGGGGGGATGTCCACATTCCACGCTCAGTATTTCCTCAATTGATTGAATACTCCTCCGACTCCATTGATTGAGCCCATGTATAAAAATGGTGTTCGATATCCGATGAGCATGGTCGGACGGAATGAAAAACTCACCAGAACCGGGTGGTGCCACGTGGGACATGAAGGCTCGCACACCTTGCTGATATCCGTACCGCAGAACACAACCGCCAATGTGTATACAGTCGATAACTGGCGGTCCGTCGTTTTCCCATGGCAACATGTCCACCATGTTTTGCTTGGCAACAGGTCCACCAAGTTTACTAGTAGATGCGGGATGTGGCTGGATGTGGCTGGATGTGACTGGATGTGGCGGGATGTGGCGGGATGTGGCGGGATGTGGCGGGATGTGGCGGGATGTGGCTGGATGTGGCTGGATGTGGCTGGATGTGGCTGGATGTGGCTGGATGTGGCCTAGTACCTGTATTGTACATAATACCGTAGTGCCCTGTATGAACGCCTGTGTCATTATCAAAGCCTGTTTTGAATGCGAGCCTGATTTTCAAAATGCACTGTCGCCACATAAGCCTGATTCGCTAAAAGCCTGACTTGAATAGAAGCCTAGCCGGGACATGGGCTTCTACAGGCAGAACAAGCCAGGCTTTCATTAGGGACACTACGGTAGCCGGGGGAAGGAGCCCATGGGCAGCCAAAGCATGAATAGTAGAAGTGTTCTTGTCCAGCCATCTCGAGACACTAGGATGCCTGTAACTTAGAGTTGTCTGTAATTCGGACATGCTTGAGATGCACACAATACTCTGTTAGGGAGGGTGGTACTGGTATGTTGAGAGATTCCCAGACGTACTGTCCACTGGCTTTTTTGAAGCTTTCAAATATGGGCCCAATTTGGACCCACTTTACCACACATATTCCACGGGGGAGGCCCCCGAATTAGCCCTTGGCCGATAATGCCGGCAGAAAACTTTGCAGAACTTGGTACTTGTTTCTGGTATGTTTCATGTTTCATGTTTGGTATGTGGATAAAGAAATGGAGCAGAATTCAAGGAAGTGCCTGTTATGCGGTTTGTATGGTTTTGCCAATTTCACTGCTTTTCGAGCAGAACCTAACACTTTTTCGAGCATTCTCCGCCAAGGGTACCCTGGGCACAGCCTTTTCATAGCCGCACCAATGTACAATACTTTTCGACTAGCCTACTTTTGACACCCCTGGAAGGGGATCTCTCAGAGGATGCAGTTCTGTAAAAGAAGCAGGAAGAATGATGGATATGATTGTGCGCGAGTGTGTGTGCATGTGCGCGCGTGCATGCATGCACCTCCGTGTGTGTGTATGTGTGTGTGTGTGTGTGTGTGTGTGTGTGTGTGTGTGTGTGTGTGTGTGTGTGTGCGTGCGTGCGTACGTGTGTGCATACACATGTTCCCTCACCATGCCACAGACTGTCCGTACAAACCATCGTCGACCAGGCGTGCTTCTCCGTCATAGACGATGACTGTGAAGCATACCAGCAGCTCTGTGTCACCATGGAACACATCTTCATGCTAGGCTATCGAGGTGAGCCAACTAGCTGGATCAATGGAGCTGCTATTTCTGTAGTAGGGCTGATACGATAATTATGGAATACCGATATAATGTTCAGGGTTCTAGCCAAAGTGTATGGGGGGGGGGGGGGGGGGTGCACAGCGCCCCCCCCCCCCCCCTACTCTATGAAAAAGTGCCGAGTTTTGTGTTTTTTCATGCCATTCAACGAACATGCAGTTGATAGTCAGCACTACGATGTAGAGGGTTCATAAAGGCACATTTGTCTAGGGTGAAGTCAGGTGTTCGCCCCATAGTCTACGTTGCATTTCGCATTGCAAGACAGTTATTTTGAAAATGGAAAAATGGATTACGAGGTAACTGTTTTCCCTGCCCCCCCCCCCCCCTCCCCTCTCCTATTTTGACCTGGCTAGAACCCTGATGTTGATCATACGATCATGGTCATATTGAACGGTGTCAGGTGCTGCTAACAATGGCTGAGTACAGTGTGCTATCACAGCCTATCAGCCAACTGCATGCACGCAGGGCACGCTGAGTATAGCCACCTTGCGATTAGGTGTGAACTTTGTCCTTTGCTGCCTGTGAACACACACAAACACACACACACACATTCACTCTCTCTCACACACACGCGCACACGAATGCACACATACACACACACACACACATGCGTGCACGCACGCACAAACACATGTATGCGTGTGCGTGCACGCGCACACACACACTCACACACTCACACCATGACACACTCACACACACACACACACTCACATACACACACACACACACACATACATATACACACACGCACACGTTCAACACTGTACAGGTCCGACACTGTCTGGTTTGATGTCTAACAACTCCGAGCGGCGGCAGAAGCATTACTGGTACATACTTGAGCATTGTTTGAAGCGATCAACGGCCCTGCAAACTGTTCGACAAATGGATGGTATCAGGTCACGAATGGGACGGGTGAGCACTTGCACATGACATTGGCCATACAACACACATGTGCTGCAAAAGAAGGATCCACGAGCGGGATTCAAACCCAGCACCCCTGTCTTTCCGGGACAGTGCCCTACCGATTAGGCTACTGGGGATCACACACACGCGTGGGTTCTTCTTGCTACACTGCTTCCCCGCCCCAACAGGCTGTGTCCTCACGCCGTACCTACTCATGGGGGGGGGGGGGGGGGGGGGGGGCGGGTCGTGAGTTCCAGCCATTGCCAGGTGTACCTGTGGGTCCTTCTTCCTACACATAGACTCATTCTAAATTTGTACTATATCACATGACAGTAACTAACCACGGGGACAGCCAATCACTGGGCTTTGCAAAATCCTGCAGTACTCCCTAATATTGGATGTTCAGAGCTCAAGTGCGCATGCCAGTATGGAATATTGGTCCGCACATCAAGCAGAGCAACGTACAGATGACAGTGCTGCCAACCAACTGGGTCTGTTTGGCGTAGTGCGACTACTAATTTTCCGTATTTTCCAGTGTTTTTCCGTACTGCCAATGTACTGCCGTGTGCATTGCTTGTATTGTGCTTTTTTGACACTCACATGCCTGTCGGTGGCTGTCGGTGGCTGAATTTGCTAGTACAAAACATGTGTGACGGTACCACGACATGATATTTTGTGCTACATGTAGTCGAAGCGCGGCATGCACTCGCTTTGGAGCAGGGATATCCATCGCTCAGCTTGCGCTTGCCATGCTTCTACATGCATATCTGTAGCTGATTGATCCTCTTCAATTTACCGTACCATTTTGCTCAAATTCCGTACTGCGGACGAAGGATTGATTTTCCGTACAAATACAGGAAAATACGGAAGGTTGGCAGCACTGAGATGGTAAGAGGAATAGTGAACAAGGAGGTCAAAGGTCAGCATGTGATACATGCCCACTGGATGGTGCAGTATTTGAACTCTCCTAGGTGCAATGAGCCTGTGTGAGTACGTGGCATTTTTTTCCCACCCCAGAAATGCCACGTACTCACACAGGCTCATTGCACCTAGGAGAGTGGTGTGCACGGGTAGTCGGGTACCCGTGCTACCCGAAAACCCGAAGTCGCAGATGACATCATGTAGAAAGAGAGAGAGAGAGAGAGAGAGAGAGAGAGAGAGAGAGAGAGAGGTCTACAGTGCACGTGTACAAATAACTCATGCATGGTACCCAGTGTGTAAGGGAAGGGGCCGCGGGTGTGCATTGTGGTCTTACCATGCATGGAAACATTACCCGATCGGGTACCCGTGCTACCCGTGGAAAACTACCCGGACCCGATGCCCGAAGAAAATGCTACCCGACTCAGCCCTAGTTAAAAGTACTTCAAGGCAGCCAACCTAAACTATACTGTTTGCCACAAACCGGGCATCAGCAGCATGTCTGTCTCTAAAGGTTTTGAAGCGGATAACTTCGCGTGCATGTTTTGCCCTAAAACCTAATATCGGCAACATGCATAAGGGAAGAAATCAGGACTGAGCCCAACCAGTTAACAGGTAGTTCATCAGGTCTGTGCTGTTATTGGTAGGCAGTGAAAATGCTGTGTGTGTGTGTGTGTCTTGTGTGTGTGTGTGTGTGTGTGTGTGTGTGTGTGTGTGCACCGCGCTTCTATGGGTGTGTGTGTGTGTACGTGTATATCTCTGTTCCGATTAAATCCGTGCTCAGTGTCGAGCCTGGGTCATGACCTGCCTGGTACAGAAGTCGTTTGCACGTGACTTTCAAGCCATCCTAGCGTCTCGGCATTGTGTGAAGTAAGCATGCGTTTGGTCTATGAATGTGCCCATCCGCAGGGAAACAGAATGCCCCCCCCCCCCCACCCAGGCGCGTGCCCCGTATGGGTTCCTGGGTGCCCGGAACCCCCTTTTTTCGCTCAAAATGCAGGATTTTGCTTCATTTTTGAAAAATTTCCTGGGGAGGTCCGCGGAACCCCCTCCCCTTGAAGGGCACCGGCGCACGTGCCTGCCACCCCACCCCCGGGAAGAGACCCGGAAAATACAAGTGGTGCTTTACAGCAAAACAGTTACCTGGTGTGGTCATTTACATGCATGTTGCCTGGTAAACAACCTGTGGACAAGCATTCACCTCGATTTGCACAGAATTTCCGCTTTTGACTTCGCTGTCTGTATGCACTTGTGCATAGCGTGTGAACGTTATGGACAGCGTGTGAACAGTGCATGTCCGTGTGTGTGTGTGGGGGGGGGGGGGGTGTATGTGTGTGGACTGTGGACAGTGTGCGTGTGTACCGACAGTGTGTGTGTGAGTGTGAGTGTGAGTAACGGTACACGGATGTACAGCAAGGAGTTGATGCCAGTGTACTGGAAAATGCATGAGATCATAGAACCCGAAACCTTGTGCGTTTCAAACCCGGCTTGGGAAGCTCTGAAAAATCGGTGGTCTATGCAACTTGCGATCGCAATTGCTGCCTTTGCCTGCTGACCACATGCGCAGGCCAGACAAGGGATGCCGTAAGTGCAAGCGTGCATATATCTCCCTTCCCCAAGGGCGACTAACGGGCAACCACGGAGCAAACCCCACATCGTTTAGTGCTACTGTTGAGTCCGAACAAGCGACTGACGACAGGAACAGGTCTTGTGGGCCTAACACTACTGTTGCCTGCGTCGTGTCTTTCTGTGCCCTACTGAACCCTGATGTTTACCTATGTATGTGTTTGCGCTTATGTATGTACTGGTCTATACTAATCACCATGGTACCATGCACAATGTAACCACAGCGAATGCTATGAGGATTGGTCCATCATTCGTCAGGAATCCTCACTGCAGGTGTGCGGTCTACTTGTCGCCATCGAAGCTGTAGACTTTAGGTGAGTGTGCGTGCATGTCTTTGTTCTTACAATAATTATGAAATTGTTCCCAGTAGACAGTGTCCACTACTCGAAACATGGTCAGAACTCACTTTACTCACCAATGAGAACTCACTTTGGAGGGGCATTTGCCATGCCTGTAGTTACCAGGTAAGCCTTGGCCTCCAAAGCACAGGCTGCACAGCACAGGTCCCCCGCTTTGATACACCTTCCCCCCCCCCCCCCCCCCCACCATGGATGGACTGCCTTCACCATGGATATACATGTACTCCCCCCCCCCCCCCCCAACTAATGGATACACTGCCCTCCCCCATGGAACCCCCCCCCCCCCCCATAGATGCATAGCACAGGTACCCTCCCTGGATACACAGCACTGCCCTCCCCCTCTAATTATGACCCTGGGATATGGTACTCATACAGAGTGTTGGTATCCTTGTGGTGTTGTTTGCACGCAGTGTATGCCTACGGGGCAATCCTCGACTGGACTCGGAGGTGACGGCTGCCATTAACTATTCCCTGTTCATGCATGCCAGGAGAAGGTAAGCCATCGTGTTTGCTGTGCAGAGCTCAGCAAGGTGTGGCTGTGCTCCTGGGCCTAGTGAGTTGTGGCTCTGGTAATAGGCTAAGCGAGGTGTACCTCTGGTTGTCGGCTAAGCGAATAGCGGCTCTGCTGTTCAGCTCAATGATTAGTGGCTCAGTTCCTAGGCTAAGCGAGTAGCATCTCTGGATTGTGTGAACAATGGCTCTGCTACCTGATCTGCACTAACCTGATCTGCACTAACCTGATCTGCACTATGTGCGTACAGCCAGACAGCATGCATCTATTTTTCACAAATTTCCCGGTGATGGGATATGCTAGAGAGCTGGAGAACTGAGTACAGTGCAGGGGCGTCACACACGGTACGACCACTACGACCATGGTCGTACCACTTTTCGTCCAGGATGGTCCACCCAATTCATCCAAAAAAGCAATAAAAAATTCAAGGATCTTCGGACTTGTGCAAAACATCACAACTTTCATTGCAAGGAGTATACAATTATTTGGTTCACACTTAATTGATGCCTAGCAGCTAGCTATTGCCCAAGACTCCAGGCGGCTATCCATTGCGATAGGCGGTTGGAGTCACAGGTAGAGACAACCAGACGATGGCTTCTCCACGGACGCCTTCACTGCAAACTTGACGGAAACAGCGCTGGCGGCGATTACTGGGTCCAGAACGAACTTTTTTTCCAAGATCTACCATGTTACAGTGGCGATCAGCACGGTCAAGAGACACTACAGACATGTCACTTGTCAGCTACAACATAATATTCTTTCTACAACGACACCGACCCACTAGACCTAGTACCTCTGGCTTTTGACGGTGTACATGTACTGCAAGCTGATGCGAAAATGCATTACACCCGCGAACGCCTCGCTTGTCAACGGAATAGGGAAATGCTTCTTTCTCCGAAGTTGAAAAGTGTTTGGACTGCTGCTCTACGGCGGCAGAACATTCTGCAGCTGTTCACCGACACGACCCGTGTCACCAAACGACTTACGATTGTTTCGTTCTCCGAATTTTCTGGTAGCAGGAACAATAATTGCGTCCGCGACTACAGGACGAAAGTCTCTCGCAAACGAAAGTCCTGTTGCCACGAAGACAGAGAAGATTCCGCAAGCCCTTTCTTCTGTTTCCAGTGTTGTAGCTCTCGGGTCCACTGGCAGATCTTTCAATCCTGGGATCTTTTAATCCCATCGAACAAAAAAAGGATCTTCTTCTCTCTCTTAAAACAACTAACATTACTTCGCGACTGTCCGGGCCGGCCATGTACATAGTGCATGCGGCGCTGGGCACTTTCGCAGGACATTTTGCACAGTGGCTGGCGCTAGAACGCGCAGCATGCTTGTACTTCGGATTTTGCGATTTTTTTAGGGCAATGGCTTCCTTTTTGCCTTGGCTACCTACGATTTACAGAAAATGCCAAAAGTCCACGAGAAGTTTTTTTTGGAGCTGGAGTGGGGTTGTCTAGTAAGTGATAGGGGAACCCTCCTTTGCGGCTGTAGAGAGCTGGAGTGGGCGTGTCTAGTAAGTGCTAGGGGAACCCTCCTTTGCGGCTGTAGAGAGCTGGAGTGGGGTTGTCTAGTAAGTGCTAGGGGAACCCTCCTTTGAGGCTGTAGAGTGCTGGAGTGGGGTTGTCTAGTAAGTGCTAGGGGAACCCCCCTTTGCGGCTGTAGAGTGCTGGAGTGGGGTTGTCTAGTAAGTGCAAGGGGAACCCCTTTGCGGCTGTAGAGTGCTAAAACGTGCCCTACTGTACAGTAAGATTGGGCGCCGAAGAACGCAGGGGCTCGAGCGCAGCCTAGGAAAGTTCTTAAATTTTTGATTCTAGCCAGACCGTTCTTATTCACACGCGCGCGGCGAGTCGAGTGACGTCATGACGTTTGTCATGTACATGTACATGTAGTGCAATGTAGTACTTCTAAACTAGTGGGTGTCGTAAATGGGAATGACTGTACATGTAGCAGTTACTGTATACACGTGTACATGACATATACTCACCTCCCATACATGTACAATGTAGATCTACGTGTAAATTTTTAAAAGTGTTCTTAAATCTGATAATTCTAGCCTGGACTGTTCTTAAATTTTGCCGGTTTTCCAGCTTGGGTGTTCTTCGGCGAGGTGTTCTTCGGCGCCCGATCTTAC
Organism: Sycon ciliatum; assembly: GCF_964019385.1. Taxonomy (NCBI): domain Eukaryota; kingdom Metazoa; phylum Porifera; class Calcarea; order Leucosolenida; family Sycettidae; genus Sycon; species Sycon ciliatum. The sequence continues at coordinate 23,067,510 of NC_088654.1, forward strand.
TGTAGGCCCTGTTGGCCGAAAAGTCCGAATTTTTTTCTCAGGGGGACACCCCGGACCCCCGGTCGCACCACTCCCGACAGCCCTGTGACGCCCCTGCAGTGTATGTGCTACGCCATGGTGTTGACTGCACATGTATACCTTCTGCAACCGCTTACAAGTACCACATTGCTGTGCTACTTTACGTGTTGTGCTAAACTGTGGTACTTGGGATGAGGATCCATAGCCCTTTCCTGAGCAAAATACATTCCGTTTAAAATTGAAAGGCGTCTTTTTATGGCTTTGAATGAAAGTTTCCGTAATCGAATATACCATTCCTACGGAAATGGTCCATTCACTGTCTGTCTCCTTAACTACATACCCATCCAGCGTGCCTACTTGTCTATATGCCTATCTATGCTTATCTATACTAGTCTTAAGTTATATATGCTTATCTATGCCTATCTATGCCTATCTATTCATCTGTGTTTGTGTTTCTCTGTTCCCTGTCTGTGGTGCTGCTAGCTTTGCAGGGCAACTGTCAGATGAGGACGAACTGCGACGTTCACGCTACCCCAGCGACTCTCTGACTTCTCCAGGTGTGTAGACAGTGATCCCCCTTTCACCTTGTGTTGTTCTGCCGGCTTCAATTTATCTTTGGTAGGGAGCTGTGACTCCAAGTTGGGTATCCCAGTATGGAGGTTACATGCATCCAGAATTGAATGCTAGTATGAGCATGCAGTTGAGGGTGGGCATCAGCTTTTGGATTGTTCAGTGCTTACACTTGCAACAAACAAGCTTCACAAATTGCCGTTTTTTGCGTCTTCACATCATGGATATGGGCTGATGTTTTGTGTCCAAATATCAGACCCCTTCTGCACGTGTGCCTGATGCCTCTCTGAAGCTCTGGTTTTTTTTATTTTCCGTCTTTCAGATGATGAGGATGAGGTAGACGGACCAGAAGGAAGTTCTGCAGTGGGGTCTTCTCAGACCACTGTACCGCCGGACTTCCGACATGCTGTACTAGCGACCACCGGGGGCACAACTCTAGCATCGCACAGTGAAGCTCCGCGGAACAGTGCTCTGACAATGGAGGGAAGCAAGGAGTTTGTATCACTCCAACGCCAGCTCACCGACGAACGGAACCAGAGGGTAGGTAGTGTGATTCTGTGTAGCGGAGTATTGATTAATTAATTGATTTTAATACTGGAAATCAGTGGAACCGCTGGTCAAAACAACATGTGAAGAGCTGGTGTGCAAAACCCGCTCAAGCGCCAAATTTGAGAAGATCAGATATTCAGCTCAGAGAAATCAAACGTTCTAGGGGCACCGGCAGGCAAGGTTTCACTTTCAAACTGCGACTAGAATCATTTTAAAACTGAAACCCAGACATTTAGATAGAAACGACGCATAACATGTGTCCTTTTCGGCCGTTATCCGAAAAGCGATGAAACGAATTTAGCGGGTTTTCCATTCCAGCGCTCAGTTCATTTGTGCTGTGTTCTGTCTGTTGAAATGCAGAAATACCTAGAGGATATCCTAGTCCAGAAGGACGAGGAAAGACGAAGACTCTTACACGATCTATCGTCTCTCCAGCAGGAGCTGAAGGATGCAAACGGCCAAGCAGAGAGCGAACGGGTGCTCATGCAAAACATTATTGTGGAACTGAACGAGAAGCTGTGAGTTGCCACGACAAATAGCACACATGTAATACTTGTGTCTGTTGCGACGAGAAAGTCCTTACTGAAACCAGTTCTTTGGTATTGTACACGACAGTGTGATAAGGTGAACCACTACATTCCCACTGACCTATTTGCCCAGGGTAGCGATTGCCGTAAAGCACATAATATGATCTTTACTCTGTGGTTGGACAGCAGCTAACTAATTATGCTACCTTCGTGTTCAGGAATTGTGTGGAAATAAGTATTTGTGAGAGACTCCATGATCCACATCAGTAAGACTGAGAATAGTGAAATTTGAAAAAAGAGACGTGGAGACCATAATCTTAAATAATAATATAATGCGATGTAAATAAACTATAGGCGTATTCGTATCACAACCATGACAACGAATAAAGTGTTACAGAACGTTTTCTCGTCACAATTATCAATGGATAAATTTGAGTGAAATTTGAGTTTTGAATTGTATTTCATTTAGTCTGTACCTGCAGCAAGCAACTACTTCAAGTACATAATTTGAATACACATTCTCGAGTGAAATAATAATTGAAAGGTGGAACAGCACATCCTTTGTAGTGAGAGCTTGTGAGAGTTTAAAGAATAGGAGAATGTGTTTGTCGACTTGACTTGAACTGAGCTAGGTTACACGGTTGGTGAAGAAGGAAAGGGACAGCTAGCTGTTTTGGCCACCATTACTGTAAGATACCTCGTCATGAGAGGTTATAATTTCCAACTAGTTTGAATTTATCTGTTTGCTTCTCTCAGCTGCACGCAAGAGAGGACGCTGAATGGGATTCTGGCGCGCTACAAGGACGCGGAGGACTCACCGGATGTCGACGTACACGTATACGATGCCGCCAGCATCCTGCGACATTCCGAGTCGTATCCCGGCAGCGGTGGTGGACAGAAACAGCACACTGGGCCGGTGAAGAATGTCAAGTCGCTTCTCTCCCGCATCGGCAAGTCACTCAAGCCTGACCAGGGCAAGTTGCAGAGACTGAGAAGTGGTGGCGACGCCATTGCTATCGGGGTAGAGCCGGACGAGGAACTACTGGACATGGCGATCGAAGAAGGTGTAGTTCAGCCTGTCGCTATGCCAAGTGCGACAGAAGTTGGAACAGCGTCGGCAGCGGCGGAGACTGCAGCGGCGGAGACTGCAGCGGCGGAGACTGCAGCGGCGGAGACTGCAGCGGCGGAGACTGCAGCGGCGGAGACTGCAGCAGTAGTGACAACAGGACAGCATTCAGCTTCCGACAGTGCACAGGCACAAGTAAACACCGAATCGACTACAGAGCACAGCCAAACGGTTGCTATGACTACCGCATCGCAAGCCCACCACACAGCAGCTGCGGTGGGCGTAGATCGGCCATTGCCTTCAACTACAAGTTCAGCACAAAAAAATCAAGCTGTCATCGCTGTAAACAACTCTCGGGATGAGCACGGAGACCACCAGCACGCTCCTGCAGTGAACACATCTGCTCCATCCATGTCACATAATTCATCTGGGTCACATGATCCAAGCGTGTCACATGATCCAAGCACGTCACATGATCCAAACATGTCACGTGATGTGCAGATAGAGAATGCAGCCAGCGAAAACCATACGGCGCCTCCACCTGATGCTCCTGTAGCGGATTCTCACAACGTACCTACTGCAGACGTACACGATGAACCCATTGCGGCGGTGGAGACAACTACTGCTCAAGTCGTCAGCGAGACAACGGATGACCAGGCACCAGAGGCGTCAGAGCCTTGTATACCAGGTGATTCTTCTGTAGCACATGTTGAACCTGAGGCCAATACCGAGAGTGAGGAAATGCAGCAGCAACATCAGCAGGATGAACAGCAACAACATCACCAGCAACACGAGCAGGAAGAACAGAACAGTGAAGACACCAATGTCATACAAAGGGCTATACCTGAACACGGTGATGGAAGCAGCAGTGAGAGCAGTGAGAGCAGTGAGACAGATGTGTCCGCTGAGTCTGCGAAAGCGGAATCCGAACGCAGCCAAAAAGACAGCAGCGCAAACAGTTAAGTTTAGTTTTGCGTTCCTGGCTCCCAGAGATGATTCTCTGATCTTGATGATTTGTAAGTAAGCAGCATGAGTGAAGCATGTGTACTTGATGCCGAAGTCACAGCTGTGATATCCCTACACATTAATTCATCATTTGGGATATGTTGTGTGGGGTGGCGTCAAAAGCAAGGGCATGGCACTGCCCACAAAGCGTATGTGATCCGCAGCGTAACCACTATATGCTTGGTGGAGTACATGATGCGTCTGGTGTACTAGTACAGTAGATCATGCCGAACAGCAACGCCATGCTGCCGCTTGCCGCACAGCAACGCCATGCTGCCGCTTGCCGAACAGCAATGCCCTGCTGCCGCTTGCCGAACAGCAATGCCCTGCTGCCGCTTGCCGAACAGCAATGCCCTGCTGCCGCTTGCCGCACAGCAATGCCCTGCTGCCGCTTGCCGAACAGCAATGCCCTGCTGCCGCTTGCCGCACAGCAATGCCATGCTGCCGCTTGCCGCACAGCAATGCCCTGCTGCCGTTTGCCGAACAGCAATGCCCTGCTGCCGCTTGCCATGCCCTGCTGCCGCTTGCCGAACAGCAGTGCCCTGCTGCCGCTTGCCGAACAGCAATGCAATGCTGCCGCTTGCTATGCCCTGCTGCCGCTTGCCGAACAGCAGCAACAGCAAGCGGTCTAGGCGGTCTTGATGCTATTCGAGCAAATGCTTGACTGACGTGAAGTTCTGTACCACGCAGTGCACACTACAACGCACACAATGGTCATGTTGCTGGATTGTCGTGGAGAGTTGATACTGAGCAGCTCCAACAGTGATCCCGTGTCTTCATAATGATACTGTCAACATGCTGTCATGCTATGTGACCATCGCGGCAATGAGTATGAAACCCAGAGTTGCAATACAACTAGCCTTGCTGCTGCACTGTTGTACTGGGTACAACATGCTGCCTTCACATCATGCTGCCTTCACAGCATGATGTGAACACTCTCAACACACCGGATGCATCCTTCTGATATTCTGTACATGTATGATATTCTTATTTTCAAGTCTTAGTAGTCCTATTGTGAACATGTAAACGTGGTAGTATAGCAGATTTTAGTATCATTAAAGGGGAAGTTAAGGCAAAAATTAAAATTTCACCATTTGTAGTCTTTGGGGTGCTGAGTCGAATGGTCTTGGTCCGAGAAAGCTGAGACGCTCCCTTCCTACTTGAATCCCAATCGAACTCGCGCACTTCCACCGAAACTGGGTGACTGCGCCCTACCAGATGGGGATTTGTATGCAAAATGTCACTAAAAGCGCCATTTCGTTCTTATAAAAGCACGGATGACCGCGATTGGCCCATATGTTGTAGTCTTTTGGACGCTGAGTCGACTGGTTTTGGTCCGAAAAGGCTGCGATGCAGCGTTCCTCCTTTATTCCCAATCGAACATGGTTGAACAAGCGGTCACGTGCTCCTGGATGCCCAAATCACCTGGTCACCACGCCAGCAGGCGACAACTTTCACACCAAGGTTCAACTCGAGGTCAACTCGAGTGACAGGACTGCACCCAAAAAAGGTCAAACAGGCTAGTAAGTTGTACCCTGCAGGCACGGTGACCAGGTGACTGGTGTACGCAGGAGCACGTGACCGCTTGTTCAACCATGTTCGATTGGGAATAAAGGAGGAACGCTGCATCGCAGCCTTTTCGGACCAAAACCAGTCGACTCAGCGTCCAAAAGACTACAACATATGGGCCAATCGCGGTCATCCGTGCTTTTATAAGAACGAAATGGCGCTTTTAGTGACATTTTGCATACAAATCCCCATCTAGTAGGGCGCAGTCACCCAGTTTCGGTGGAAGTGCGCGAGTTCGATTGGGATTCAAGTAGGAAGGGAGCGTCTCAGCTTTCTCGGACCAAGACCATTCGACTCAGCACCCCGAAGACTACAAATGGTGAAATTTTAATTTTTGCCTTAACTTCCCCTTTAATAGAGGGGTCCCGACAGGCTGTTGCTTTCTCGCAGGGAACCCTAGATATTGTTTGTCCAGGGAAATGTGCTGTGTACATTGTACATGGCGAGTGTGTACAGTGCGGGCACTCGGCCTGGTACACCAGCATTGCTTGAGCAAGGTAATGATGCTGTGCGTATACTGTAACCTGTACTTGACTGGATAAAGTAATCTTGAAGGTTACAGCGCCAGTTTGTGTCATAACATTGATACGTGCGCTGATATGAGCAGAGAATGAACAGAGTATGAGCGGAGTATGAGCAGAGTAGGAGCGAAGAGTAAGTGGAGTGTGAGCATGCCTGCACAATTTACTCCTGGCTCAGCACAGTGATAGTATGGTTGCCATTGCTCTGTGCTAGATACGAATCAAGTTGCATGACATTGTCCAGTGTATGCTTTTAGAGTGGGAATGGGTGCGGGTATGAGTGCGGTGTAATCAAGATTTTCGTGGCATTGGCCTGTGCAAAGAACGTCATCTGTGCGTACTGCTTGCTTAGACGTCAACGCGTTCTTAGATGTCTGTAGAGGTAACATTACTGAGCTATTTGAATTAGGCATTATTTTTGTTGCATTACTGGTGCATAGGCGCGTGTTTGTGAATCTCCTGCGAGACACTGCGCAGTGCTCGCTTTGCAGTGTGTACTACAGCCCTGGAGTGTTGTCCTATTTTTGGCTAACTTCGTGGTGTTCGTGTTTTTCTCGTGGTTTGCTGCATGCATTCACTGTATTTGATGTTAGAGATATCTCAATAGGCGCCTTGCATGCCTTCCGGGAATCCTTTGAAGTTCTGCCGTAGCATTGCTATCATCGCCTCTGGCGATGTGCGTCAAAGGTCAAAGGTCAAGGTGTGTGTGTGTGTGTGTGTGTGTGTGTGTGTGTGTGTGGTGTGTGTGTGTGTTTGTGTGCGTTCTTTGCACGACTAGTGGCTGTGGTGTTTGCCTCGCTCATTGGCTTCACCGAGTACTGAAGTATGAACATGATTCTTGGAATGAAGGTACTACTGCCGGGTACACTGTAGTACGAGTCTAAACATCATTGGAAACTGGAAAACCTCTAGCAAAGTCATACTTGTAACAAACCCTGGTCATCTTAGTTTCTCAAGCTTGCTTTACGCTCAGCACACTTGCCTTGTAAATGTAATGCTACTCTCACGTCTAGGCATCTCTATTGTTATTGTGGAAGACAACCTTTGTGAGAAGGCTTAGACGTTAACGTCAACGAAATATGTGGCACATACTGCAAACTGGTCCAATGCTCGTCCATGCTACGGTTTGTGAGTATCGATACAATCCCCGACGGCAGGCTGCGCAACGGATGCAATGTAGATGTAATTCATAGATAACTTCCTGGGGCAAACCGCCACCGACCGCTGTCCATCAATCAGCTGAGCGAAATACACTCTTCGAGGAGTCTACACGACACACACACGCAGCATCTCATTACTCCACAGTGTGCCCCAGCAAAACCAGCAGTCATCCCATGGAGTATAAGAATGTGGTCCACAGGGTCACAGACTGTACATATCTTTAGAACTTTCCATTGCAAGATGGAATACTACGGAACTGTGACCCAGACATAAGGGACACGTGGAGACCACCTATGTTCAGGAGAACGTTTGAACGCATGCCTCGATGCGCCATGGAAGGAGACATACAATTACTAGCGCACAAAAGTGCGTGCGCGTGCACACATACACACACATACACATACACACACACACACACACACGCGCGCGCGCGCGTGCAGTGAATACACCGAATGTTGAATCGAAGAAGACGCCATGTGAACGCCCTGAGGGCAGCTAGAACAATCGAACACAAAACAGCCATCACAACCTATCCGATATGAAGTAGCCGTTACTTTGGAGAGTAAACGGCTTGCAATCCTCATCCTGGGAGTGCCTCCGCTCCCTTGGAAATAGTTCTAATTGCTTTCCTTGTTCCTATCACACATTTCCTACCCGTCCCTGGTGTCCTGGTGACATACAATTACAAGCATCGCGCTATTGTACTCCGCTCCGACACGGCCTCATTGGCTCTGTCGATAGGAAACAGTGGTTTTGTAATCTCTGTTCGCTTCGAGCGCCTTGTCCATGGGATGATGTCGGTCGTACACTACATGCATGGTCATTCGAGACATGAGATCTTTTGTTATCAATCTTACCTATGAATACCACTTCGAAGAAAGCAAATTCCACCCCCAAGAGACCCATGTGCCATCGAGTAGCATCCACTACTACTGTAGTACGTGCCTTCGGTTGGGGAGGCAGCGGCGCCAATAGAGAGGAGATGAGCATCGTAATCAATATGGCATGCTCCCCCAATCAAAAGGTCTTAGATACATCTTCTAAGAGTCCTGCCCCGCACTCATACGGACCACATTCATGTTCTTATCGTGTTGAACGTGAATAGTTAGTGCAAACAATAAGAGGACGGAAAAGTCCTCTTATTGTTTGAACTAGCTCTGCCTCTCGGTATTGAGCACTCTCTTGGACAGCCTGGAACCTCTCTGTTTTTTGAATAATTAGTGGGTAGGTATGGAGCGTAACAGATCTGTTTCTTGCTACTGGATGATGCCAGCGGCTGGTGTGATCGCAGACGTGTAGAGCCTGGATGTAGCAGATGTGTGTTATTCAAGCAAATGATAATATCCATGAGCAATCTCTCCGAGACTAGGGGTGATCGGTTAGATGGAATGACTGTGTTCACAGGTCGGATTGGTGCTGGTAGTGCAGCATAGGTGGTGTGAGTATAGAGTTGGAAGTGTAAGCTGTAGAATATGAGTGATACACTGCAATGCGACTGACAGGAAAAGGGCGAACCTGTTACAGTGACGTTCTAGGCACGTTGATGTGGCTGTGTGATATTGGGTCAGCGAAGGTAATACTAGCGCAAGCACAGTTCCATTTCCACCACTATACTCCACACACGCCCCCCCCCCCCCCCCAGACTCCCACACCATGCACCAGCAGAAAATGTCTTGGCCCGCTCACGAACACTTCAGTTGTAAATGCCATAGTCTGATGATTGGTCCAATGTGTGAAAAGTTTAAGTTTCACACTTTGGAGCTGTAAGGTAAAAGAAGTTACAGCTCCACAGCCGTTCACATCCGGTGTTGGTGTACATTGCTATGGAGATTACAAGTAGTATATCGAGCACTCAATTCGAGCTGCTTCGACCGAGCCTGTTTGGGCACAAAGATGTTTAGGGCGAGGGGGAGAGTCAGAATGAAAGCTGTGTGAAAAGGAAACGGAGAAAATGCCCTTCTTGTTAGGGCTCAGGAGCGCATGCACCTTTAAATTCGGGCACGTGACAGAACAATGGGAGGTTTTGATGACCAACCGGCATTGTTCAACAGCTTTAGAGACGTTTAGTTGATCATGAAGGAAGCTGCGCGCTGTCCGCACATACAGAGAGGTTTGTACATGTATTTTGAAGTAGTTAAAGTTTGGGAGGCTCCGGCGACCTTATTGTAGAGCAAGGCTCGTCTGTGTCTGATGCATGTACGCCTTTGATTTGCTTAGCATACCTTTGTGTGTGTGGGGGGGGGGGGGGAGGGGAGGCATGTGTGTATGTGTGTTTGTTTGTGTTCTGTGTGTATACATGCCTGCGTGACAGTGTGTTATGTTTGTGGGTGCGTATGTCACTATGTGTTTGTCGAATGTGTCAAAACTATCTAAAGAACGGGGCATTTTCGTTACCAGTACTCAGGTCTCACGAGTTGGGAAGACAGACTGACGAGTCTGAGACGACACCCTCACGCGTTTCTAGTACCTGAACTGGGATCGAGTACGCAACGTTAGTTATCACTTCTGAGCACTTCATCAACATGTCCATGATTCTCACCCACACCTACTAAATTAACCGCACTCTATACCCCTAGTACATGTATTCATTAATGCCAATTTGGTCTCATTGGATGGAACGTGAGACCTGTGATTGCCCTTGGGGTTTACCCCGTGTCGGGGTGATTACTGTGCCAATGGGTGGTGGAGTCTAGAAGGCTCGGCTACTCCACCACTCCGCACGATAGATTCCGGTACGATACGCTTACATAATATTCAGTTGTCTGAGGATTGCCTTAGCTTTGCTATGTGCATGAAACGCAGCGACTTAGCTGATTGTCTCTGTTCTCTTCTGCCTAGTTGTGGTATTGCTCCATCCTTGTGGTGTTGAGCACTCTAGGTAATCTGGGAGCTCTCGCTAGTGTAATACCGTTATTATGGTGATCTTTGGGGCAAGTGTTTAACGGTATACATGTACACCTAACAGGTCTTGGTGGACACCACACACGTGACACTTTCAAATTAATAATAAAATACATGTACTTCAAAAGCAGGAGTAGAGAGGTTTCGAATCGTTTGTCACGTGATTACAATTTTGCAGGACAAGGAAGTGATCATGGTATGTGGACAATGGGACCAACATGGCCGACATCATGTGACCAATAAATGCAGGGGGTGAGTGGAGTGGTAACCAACATGGCTGCTCTGGATCATGAGCATGCGATATACAACCAATACATGTGATGTGAAACCCCTCCATGTTGAAAATTCTATACGTACAAGTAATAGTTTGGCCAGTCGCTAGTGACTGTGCGCTGCATGCTGTTCTCAGGTTGTTTAACTGTTTCGCCCTCTGCAGGTAGCCCTTGGCGGATTATGCCGGCATAATATTTGGCATAATCTTGGGATTTCGTGAAAAAATTATGCTCCGGCATAATATACGGATTCCAACGTGTAAGGTCGGCATAATCTTTCGGTTTAGACAAAAATTATGCTTAGGGGCATAAAACAGCTTTGTCAGAAAGCCTGCAGATGTATTTTTTTAAATACCCCAGTTACGACTCCTTGTCATAGCCCTTGGCGGATTATGCCCGCATAATATTTGGCATAATCTTGGGATTTCGTCAAAAAATTATGCTCCGGCATAATATACGGATTCCAACGTGTGTAAGGTCGGCATAATCTTTCGGTTTAGACAAAAAATTAATTATGCTTAGGGCATGGCCGTGTGTGTATGCGTGGTTTCTCAATCCTCTATGTACAGCGTGAATACATAGTGGAACCGAGCATAATTCAGCATAATTCAGCATATTTGTTAGCATAATTGTGGCATAATCAAAGGCATAATTTGACGATTGGCCGAGCATAGTCCGCCAATGGCTATCTGCAGGACACTTCTGTTATGCACCAAGACATTCGTATCAAGCTTTTAAACTTGCACAAAGGTGGATATTGCATGTGGTCGGGCATTATCCAGTCAGCGACGCAGGGAGTGCTGAAAGATCTTAGAGTTGTGTTTGGTCTTAGCGGAGGAACTGAATATCACGTAATACACCACACAGACGCGCGCACACACTCACACGCGTACACATACACACGGGCACACACACGCACACACGCACACATACACATACACACACACATACACACCATGTACCATGTACCATGTATACGCCCGTCGCAAGAGAAGGACGCAAATCTGCAAATGCACTGGATGTGCACCCACAGATTTTCTCTTTGTAGCAACGATAGCGGATCTGATTCTGATTGAAACAGATCAAGACAAGCGCCAGATAACTGTCTAATCCACACAACTGGCGAAGCCATGTGAATCGACCCCCCCCCCAATGGCAATGCACACACAGACACATACACACACACATACACACACACACACACGCACGCGCACACACACAACGTCATTTTCACGGTGTGTAAAGTCACTAAACCTGATCCCCTTCCACTGCTACATGATGTGTGTCACTGTGCCCTGCAGTTGTACAGCCTACCGCTGAGCTCTGTGCGCACCACAATAGGTCGACCGGCAGCCGGGGACATCGACATGATCTCCACAGCCTGGTTAATTCGTCCACGTGACCAATCTCATCTTGTTGAAAGCGAAACTTGTAGCCGAGCCGGCCATTGTTCAACGTCACGTGACCGTTGTGTATTGTCACTACGCCGGTACAGCCCGAGCACTCGACTCTGTACTCTTATCAGCTCACGACGGGCGCAGCAAAACAGGCTGCTTATCGTACAGCATAGCAGCACATGCGCCCATAGATAGATCTGTGTTATGTACTGCAATGGAAGCTGAAACACTCTCACTCTCTGCGGTTTCGTGCGCGCACGTACGCAGAGGGAACTATGTCTTGGTTTCTCACTAGGAGTAGGAGCGACCCGGCGTGGTTCCCGCGCCCTGCAGAACGTCATGCAAAGCAATTATGTACGTGGTACGGTGATCATGTAGATGTCATTCGTGGTGCAATACAAGGAGTCAGAGAGATTCGCGTAAAAGAGCCTCACCATTGCTGTACCCTCTGGTACATCATACCTGGTACATTCGATCTCGGTCATCGTGCATCCAGGTCCTCGTCTCCAGCGCGTCCCTGTTGCTATCACGATGAACCCGTCCAGCTTGCCCTTTGCCGACGCGCTGGAAAGGGTGCCGATGTCCACGAGGTGCATTCTACATGACAAAAATGTCATGTATAGACAGTCACGATGGCGAACCCTCACTAGTCCTCAGTGCCGACAGCCTGTGCTGCAGAGATGAACGTGACCAGGGTGAAGTAGAGAAAGGCAAAGCATGCCTCAGATCAGACGGACACAATGACAGCGGATTCATGCCGAACCAGCTGCAGGTCTTACATGCAAGCCGTGACCCCAGCATGGCTTACTAATAATAGCGAGTGCATGACATTGTGTTAGTCCTTATGCTATGCTATGCTATTGGCGCATCGTTTGTTCACATGCGTGTAGGTATAGTCCGGGTAAGGACACGCCTGTAAGCTGCGTTCCCAGAGCGCAGCGTTACCCAATATATTGTCACCAAACTTTGCTGCAGGAGCTAGTCTGACGAAAGCGACCAGGCGACCAGGCAGGTACCTAGGTGACCCTTTATCAACTTTCTCTCGCGACCTGTGCTGGTTTTGGAACACTTGTTACTTACCAGCGACAACCAAGACAATTTATATGGGCATTGGTGCTCTGAACTTGGAGACGTTATTAGCTGTTGGCAACGCTTAGCCCCGATACGGTAACTGCGCGCCCGTTTTGTGTACAAGGAGATCCGATTGTCTGTGACAGGTGACACGGTGCTACCAAGAGCCATCAACACAAATTGTTCAGGTGGGTAACGTTAAAACTGCATATCATGTGTGATGGACGATGATTATTGTGAATTAGTTATGTCTCTGTCTCAGTGTTACACTGACTGCACACGTACTGTGTTCTGTGAGTGCGTGTGAATCGTGCCGTGGGGATGGTGTGCTTCTGAGGAAGTTCCGAGGCTAAACGCCATCCAAGTGCTTCATGTACTCATGCCAAATTATGCGATTGCTCGTATACCGTGTGATCGCACTGATCGACGAATACCACAAACATTGGACATGGTAAGGCCTTCAAGGCGTGAAATGGAGCAGTCGGTCCAGTGCTTCCAACACAAATGGATGCGGGGCCTTCAAGCCCTGCACGATTAGGTTTCCCACGCCACGGCCGTACTAGTACCGGTATGCTAAAACACAAAAACAGTCCCATTTTTGTTTCACCTGTTTGCTTACCGACGTGTCAACAACTCGACTTTTAATACGTCTTTTAAAACGTCTTTGTTCGGGCGCAGCGTGCAAACAAGCCCAACTCATTTTGGTGAGCTGAACTACAGTGGCCTCATCGCCATAGCGACTTGCCCTTTCCCAAAGGTGCTCGCACTTTTTTTCGCCCTTTTTGGCCCTTTTTGGAAAAGCCCGTTTCTTTCGCCCTTTATTGCGTTTTTTGGTGAATATCGCCCTTTTTGAGCTTTTTCAGCTGAAAAAGTGCTAAAATCTGTTTGCTCATGCATGCGCGATCACAGTTTCCGAGTGCTCCATGGGCCTTGGCACGCCGCTTTTTTGGGGGGGGGGGGCAACAAGTAACAAAGTGGTGAAGCTTGTACCCGGTGTACACAATGCTGTAAAAAGTGGGTTTTTTGAACTTTACTTCCTGTTTTGCCTTTCGTGGACCCATAAATGGAAGAGTGCATATTCATTTCTCAGCTTGGGTTCATATCTGAACATGTATCATGGCTATGCTTCACTGAAAAAGAGCACTTTTTGCCTGTTTTCACTGAAAAAAGAGCACTTTTCAGCATATTTTGAGGGACGCGAAAAGCACTAAGTGCGAATTAAAAGAGCACCTTTGGGAAAGGGCTAATAGCGACCCCAGGTTCGTCCTCGGGGAAAGTACGTGGCTGATTTTGAGGTTATACAGCACACGTTTGTAACCTAACCCTAGCCGCAAGGTATTATTTTGAAAAGGCCAGGCCAGACCTATTTCGTCGACTGCGATGTACACCACCAGACTGCCGCTAGTCCCAGGCACTTCTTCACTGTATAGATATCTACATCTACACGTACAGAGTTCAGGGGCGACACACATACCGGTACATATAGAACAGTGGTCACTTCTGTTTCTAGAATCGGGGACTAGCGTCGTTGAAATTATTATCGTTATCTCATTGTGTCGAAGACACCTTCGTACCACGGTCTGGAAGGAAATGGCGGCACTATTTAAGGCCAAGATCATCTTTCCAGCAAGGCGCGTAGCGTCGAACGTGTTACTGATGACAAATCCTCACCTCAACACTGACCTCCAATGCCAGATACAGGTCGACACAAACAAAGGTGTTAAACATGTCGACCGGCACGCATCGATTACACAACAATCTGCCAGGTACTGCATGCGCCGCATACTGGTAGATGAAGTGTGAGAAAGGTGAGAAACGAGACTCTGTCACGCAGCGAATTGCGTTTTTAGGATCACCCTTGTTCAGGTAAAGCCTAGCTGGAGGCGGCGGCTCTTTTGTTCACCACCTTCATGAGTAGATCTACGTATGATGCGAGCCTCGGGTGTACCCTGCGTAGTAGTGTGGTCGACACTGGAAGTGGACGTGCAGATGGAGCACACAGCCTTCGTCGTCACTCTTCTTGTCATTTTTTGGACAACCTGTTTTATACTCGAAACAGCTGTTTGAAAGAACTCAGTGCCAGCGGATGTATGGCTGTTGCTTTGTTGATGGTATGCCGTGGCAACGTCGTGTCGAAGTCAGCTGGAGAGCGCAGTTATCGTGTGGTGGTTGATGAAAAATCTGGACCGGGCGCCGAATGCTGCTGCTTTTAAAATACCCTTTATTTAACCTGTATCTGAGCTGTGCCTATCCTATGGGGAGTTGTACGACTCCTTGTTCTTGACCTGCCCGGTACGCGAACCCGTTGGATTTTTTTGTGCCTATCTTAGGAAATGCAGAGAAAAGTTTGGCAATCAGTTTCATGCATGCATTCTGCCTCAAGAGAACAGTGGACAAGAGAACAGTGGACACAGTTGATGGGCTATTGTGGAGTTAACACTCGGCTCTGCTCTGAGCTCTGCCCAGGCCCCATGGTATACTTCCAATACACTGGCTTAATGTTTCCTTCATAGTTATGTGCTTGCTACTTGATCTACGCGACTGTATCTGGACAGATATACATGTAAGGTGTATTTCCACTACTTCTGCTGTATGCAGTAAGAGAATAGGTGACCTTGTGAACCGCAACGACCAAACAGTACACACGAAGGAATAGCACAAAAGCACTGTCCTTGGACAACGCGCATTAGCGGCATCACTCTATCCGTATTGTTATACGATCATGTAGAATTCCTAAAGCCCACCCGGGCATACTATTACGTCACACGTATTGCTACCACGTGACACTAGTACTACGATACTTGTACTTCCACCTGATGTACATAGGAGATCGTGTAGCAAGAGATAGGAGGTTCATATCAGAGGATTTCCGCAGGAGCGGAGATGATGGATCGCTTCCTGAAATCGTGCCACAGAGCCGCTCAACAAGGTACCTTTCAAAGCATCAATTCACGCCACCTGTATCTTAGCGTGTAGCGAAGATAAGCAAACGTTGATAGGGTATGTCGCAATATTCGGTTTAGCACGTCATTTCTATGTGACTCTTGACGAGCACGACAAAAGGCAATTGCACGTCTCAGTCTTCACTATCCCCTCTCTCTCTCTCCTCTATTTACCTGACCACACACAACTTGAGAGTTAACAACGTCAATGGAAGAGGTGGTGGTGAGTTTTACGATGGGAAACACCGACAATATCTTCGAATGAACGTACCAAGCCAGTGTTTACATTTCGTGATTGTGTGTGTGTGTGTGTGTGTGTGTGTGTGCGCGTGTGTGTGTGTGTGTGTGTGTGTGTGTGTGTGTGTGTGTACGTGTGCCTCCTAACAATCGCACGAGGCCAGGGTTCAGAGTGCGTGAACGTGCTATAACAGTCTTTACAGGTGATAGAAATCATACGACTAGAGAAGCAACGATCGATCTAATGGGAGCGGATGAACAGATGGACTTCATGATCTTTCCAGACGGATTCCAGGCTACGATTTTGACCTCTCCAATCAACCTAGATAACAACTCACACAAGTCCAGTTGTTGGTGGGAATTTCTTCTTAGAATCATGTTCCTCATCTTATAATACCACGAGCACGTGTAGTACCCAATACCCGGAGGGATTGTCTAGTCGTCGATGAATCTCCATGCATCATGGGATCGCTCTTTTGCTCTATTTGGCAATCTAACGACCAGAAGAATATACAAATTCTCACTAGCACTGTCAGGTTCACGTTTTCAGCTTGATTAGGACGCACCCCTGTTGCAGATGTTGTGTAGCCGCTCAGTGTTTGAGCGTTGTGACGTACAAAGGCGAATGCAAAGGACCCCTACGAGCCAAACCTACAAGGTACCCGTAGACGTGGTACACGGTACAAGCGATGTTGTACTGCTGGAGAAACTACTTGTGCAATCATGTAGGACTACTGTGGTGTCATTGTCAGCGCGGTTTCTACGGCGAGTATTCCATGGGAGTCACATTTCCATTTTTCACATTTTACCCAGACCACCATCCACATCACCACTACACTTATTGTGAGCATTCCCTATTCACCTAGCACACCGGCACATGCACATCAAAGGCAAGGCAGCGTTACATTCACTCTTTGCAGTTTTTGTTCACACAATCACTTCTCTTCTCTTCTTTATGGCTTCATCCCTACAGAGGAGATCCTCCCGGGCCAGGTAGAACAGACTCTACTTCAGTTGTACAATGTAAGTAGTAGACCTTGGAAACGCCTTAGAGATTAGAATTTTCCATTCCTTTTCCATTCCCTCAACTTACGACTATTAGAATGAACACAAATTATCAAAATAATTATGAGGGACGCCTTTCACAAGGTGGTCTCTGTTACCAGGTAGTCTCCCTATCCAGGGTCATTTGACTGGAAATAGCATCCCTTGGTCCTGGTTTAGCCTTATCCGAGTGGTCGCCTTGACAGGTTTTACTGTATTGCCGAACGGTAGTGCCTAGCCACAGTGGAACGGTGCTGTGTGGCGTTGAGCACATTTTCATTGGTGAGCAGCAGCTACAGCGGTTAACGTATTTTTAAAACGCCGGGTAAGAAGTGGCCGATTTGGCCAAACAAACCGTCTTGTCCAGGGTGTTGCTCCCTCGGTATTACTCCATGTACATGTTTATGATAATTGTCGTATACCACACCCTCGGCCTATTGTAAGTTCTCGTACCTAATCATCAATTTTATAGCTAGTCAATACTACTTCTGCTAAATATCGAGACAATTGCTCCTGCCGTAAGTCCAGTGCAACCCAAAAATGGAGAATACGTGGCCTTGGTTTCAATTAGCTTGGAGACAAAATGGGATCGCTGCCCTGTTAGATCACTAACAGTAATATTCAGCCGCGGCAATAGTACCTCGTGACGCTGAGTGGGCCCCAGTAGGGAGTGGTGGTGTGAACCCGACTCCCGGGTACACAGCAGGGAGTGGTGTGAGGCCGACTCCCGGGTCTGCGGTCTCCATGTTCTCTCTGCAACCTGTTGATCGTTTATGCAGGAAACTTTCGAGTTTACTGCATGACCGGTTTTCGATCATTACTGGTGTGTGTGTGTGTGTGTATGTGTGTGTGTTCACCTGTATGTCATGGTGTCCTATCTAAGCACTAGTACGTGGTGCTGGGAAATGCCGCACCTCACCCATACCCTACTATAGCCATACCAGCTGAATGTCTGTACAGAAACAGAACAGTATACTCAGTAGAGTTTCTATAGATACACAAGGTAGCGATATAGCCGTTGGCAATATCTACAAAACAACGTCCGACGGTCGCTAGATGGTTGTACCATGCTCTTGCTCGCCCTCCAGCGATAGAGGTCACAGTCGCATTATCAACGAGCTCTCTCAAGCTTCCCACAATGCCGCAGATGTTCATGCCGCAGATGTGGCGTACTCTACAAACCTACATGTATTTTTACACCCGATTTCGGTTACACATTCTCCATCAGCGTGATTATGTACGAGTACAATCATGCATGTGCACGTATATCTGACTGGTGGCTTCCAGCAGTGCGGTCAAGGGATAGAAATGCTGTGACTTTATTCCCCCGTGGTACTTCATAGTCAATACTTGGTGGTGGCATAATATATTATTATCACTTCAAATAATTTCAGTGTTTCAGTACTTCATATTTTATTGGTTTGAGGGAAAGATGCAAACGGGGATCAGTACTTCAGTATTTGTAAGAACACCTCGCAATCTAGAGGAAGTTAGTTTGCCTTTGTACATGGGTGTACCCGTACACGTGCACAACGGAATTCATTTTTCCTGCGCACATTGCATGATCGATCCGCTCACTCTGTGTACTGAATCTCAAAGACACAGACCATAGTGCTAGTGCTAGTGTGTAGCAGAATATGCAACCGCATGAGAGCAAGAAGTGGTACACAGTACTCGTGTAAGGGGCATTATGGCGCACCGCCATGCGTTCAGCCTGCGCGGAACGTTCGCGCAGTTCCGTGCAGGAAGAAGAACGGCGCTGAGCTGACGGTGACGGGACGCGAGTGTTGACACTGCCTGGCGCCAAGAGCAATTCAAATCGTGCGCGTGGTGCCAGCGTTTCTTCAGCGGATATTGGTTAGTTGGAAGCATCTCCACCATCTCCGCCACTGGGACCATGATGGTTTCATACACATCTTCTCGTTTCCAATCAAGCTAGAATCCAGGGAGAGGGGGAGCGAGCGAGCAAAGATGTCACCTATACCTGATTTAAAATATCCTATCCGCCCGTCTGCATCTCTACGTGCTGGTACAAGCATTTCCCCCCAATCGATTGCCTGCTTCCAGCAAACGTAGTTTTCGCGTTGATCGTTAGCTGACTGTGATCTGATGTCTCTTTTCACCTAGTGCCATTTCTCCTCGTAACCGCGAATAGGCATAATCCATGCAGGCACTTGGGAGAGTATACATATCTTTGCCTAGTCACACCGAGAACGGATGGGAGCAGATGAAGATAGGCATAAAAGCAAGGAGTGTAGGCGAGCAGACCAGCATTCATCCTGCACTGAAATTCAGAGATTCTTAGGTACGCTTCATCTGTCTTTGCTGACATACCTACTGCCTTAGTGGTTTAGGCGGGGGCCTTCCATCGCATACCGTAGCTTGTGTAGTCTTCCCTATGCCATTAGCTGTTCAGCTACAGACGCATGAGTGTTCAGAACTCATCTTGCTCCTGAGTTTGGCCAAGGCTGGTCATCCCACCACTGACGCTCTTCGAAGACTGAGGGAGAGTTAAAAGCAGCGTGCAAGACTACACAACCGGAGCCAGTAGAGACGAGGATATAGTATGTGCATGTGCGTGAAAGGAGCGATAATATCGGCTGTTTGCAACTGAAACGGGAGTACCACGCAGGTAGGAATATTCAACTGTATATTTCGTAGTACAGTGAAGTCGTGGATAGTGTGACTGCCAACGTACAGAGCATTATGACTGTATAGGAAGAAAACAAATAGGAAGCAGTACGAAGCTATGCGAATGTCCTCTGTATGACACCGAATACACAATTATATCAGCAAATGTGTAAAAAGGTGTAGGCTAGCTAGCTCGCACTCACCAGCATTCTTTCCTTTCATATCGCTTTCGCTCACCATATCGTCACCACCCTACATGTACAATCACGTATATTGTAGCAATTTGTAGGTGAGAAATCCCTGTAGATGCATTTTCTAGCTGGTCTTCCCCTATATGTATTATTTTTTACAGTCCTAGACGACAAAGGCATAACTATTGTGTCAATCTAGAGAAAGAAATGCGTGGAAATCACACCCTGTGATGCCATATTACGCCCTATCGCATCCCCTGATCTGGGCTGATCATAACAGAGGGTGGGTGGGGTGACCACCCACAGAGATAATAATTATATCGAGGCATATTGTGTATGTGCGCGCGTGTGTGTGGATGTACTTCTGAAGTATGCGCTGTCGTGTTGTATACCAAGCAGTATTTGCATTGCTGATCAAGAGCAACTACAAATTAATAACGTTTGCAATTGATTGATGTTTGTTGTGACGTTCTGGTGTGGAACAGAAAGAACGGGGTAACTATCACATTACAATTACATCCCCTCCGCAAGGTTGTTCATTAAGTGTCAGACAAAGTATTGAAAGTTGTGATCACACTCTTTGTCTTTTGATACTGAAAGCCATTGTGTGAGCCGTCATTGTCCACACGGTTCCTTTGAGTGCGGGAGCCGAAGGTGAAGCATTGGACCAAATGCTCTAAATTGTGTGAATTGCAAGGTTCAGTGTAACGTGATACGTCCCCATATTGGGCCCGCTCAACTAGCACGCGCTCACAAACTGGCTCTGTATCGCAGTTTTTGAACTGCTAAGTGCGGTTTTCATAAGCATTGCCCGCTAACTTGACAACAAGATCTCCCAGTGCCAATTGTTCATTGTCGAGTGGCACGCATTCCGCGCAGAAGAATAGAAGGAAATTCGACACCGGTTGTGTTGCGCGTTCTCCCGGAGGTCGAGAGTGTCCTGAGGAACACAACGTACAATGGTGTCCCCTAGTAGCGACTGCGGCATGCGACACACTGCAGTCACCGACCATACTGATCTGTGGTGTATCTCGCAGGAATTAGGCGCGTGCAAGTATTAATCTACGTGTATGTATCATCATGTACAGTGTAGATCGCACGTACATGTACGTGTACACGCTCGTTCGTATCTGCTGCTATGATGTACATACCTTACAGTTTGTACAGACTCTCCAGATAATACTGTCAATATTGTACTCTCATGAAGAGCATACGCAAACACACAGCATACGTATTCCTGCACTGTGAATTGATGTTGTGAGCAGCATGGCAACTACTTTGCACCGGGCATGAACGAAGTAGTGGACAAACATTGGAGGCAACGCGTAAAATGTGTGCATGACGACTTAACCCTTGCGATGAACTCGTCAAACACTTCGCGAATACCCATTTGTTCAGGCCTAGCTCGAGTTGCGAAAACGAGCCAGCACCTCGATTGAAACTGCTAGCAGTGGTACTGGTTAAGGGAAAAACCTCCCCATTGACAGGATGTCACACAATGGACACACTGGCCTGTCTACCAGCGAGGCTTTGTTGTCTATCTGCAGACCGCTATTTCCACCTCCATGTACGTGTAAGACCTGCTCAGGTCTAATCAGTTCTCTCAAATGAGTCTAAGTACTAATACCGTGTACTCTGGATCCTGCGTCCAGAGCGACTAGGTGTAAGGTCAATGATGGGGCACAATACAGCGACAGAATTCTTCGCAATGTTCGTTGTTTCCTTCACACGCACAGTGTACACGTGTGTTATCAAAACCTATTGAAAGGTGAAAGTCCGAATCACTAAATATAGAATTCGTAACACTAACACCTTGAATTAATTATTTGCCACATTGGATACGTTCTCTGCGTGTACAAGCACTACTTTGTGCGTTGATTACATGTACACGTACACACACATGGTGAAGTGCATAATGAGTGTGTTCATTATGTAGACACATGGCATTAGATCAACAGCTTTGCATACGGTGGCTCGGTGAATTCGCGGTACGTGCTCGTGTTTCAGCCAACCAAAGGCTGCATCAAGTGGTGATTAAGTTAGACGGCCAGCTTCCTGATTGAACCCCGTGCCAATCAGGGTATAACAGGGATCAAGACAGAGAGAAAGAGAGAAAGACGGGTAATGGTTTGCCATGTAATATTAGACCGCAGTGGAGCTCAACACAATGCATGTGACAGTGCACATGGTCATGGGTACCCAGGTGAAGGTCAAGCACTATACTGCAAGACTCTGGCAGGGTAAAGGCTGCGTTGGAATGTTGGACTAAAACACCTTGACCTGGCACGGTGAAGCAATGGATACACCCAACAACAAGGATTCCAGAACGTCATTGTAGATTGTTCCATCACCAAGGGAAGTGTTGCCATAACAATTTCACTGGGTCAAGTGAGCTAGTGTGTTTGTTTCCGCAAAGCAAATGCTGCACGTTGCTACATGTACATCGCTTTGGGCATTTAACATCGTGCTGACGGTCGTCCTGCCTTCGACTTGTCATAGCCCGCTCACGGTACAATAGTCATTGATGTGACTTCGCAGCCTTCTCTGCAATGCATTATGGCCGTGCTGCGCTGACAAGTCCACAAAGGCCGAAACAGTTCTGTCCGCAGGTTGAGTAATGGCATAGTATGTAGCCTCTGGTTTCTTCAATCAACGTTTTCACGGACGTATAATTATATACATGTACGTAGGGCACCCTGGCCTGTAAACAGCCTGATACTTTGTGGTAGTCTGTGGGGATTGTTCTAGTAAAAATGATAGATACAAGAACAATGTTATGGCATGAATACAGTGTACCCATGCCAGCAGGGTCAATGCACGGACACTTTGGACAGTAGGAATCCAGATGAGGAGTTAGGGCAATAGGAAACGGAATAAAAGCAAGTATGAAAGTGCCTCGCGGGACAATGTAGTGAATCGACAATGCCTCCGCTCACAAGCGACACTTCCGTCATTTCAGGCTCCGAATAGGTCTCGCGTGAAACAGAACTCTCTTCTCTCAGTGATGACAGTTGGTTCAGTGAAGACACAGGCGATACCAATGTTCCTCATGACACCTCGCACCTGTTGTGTGGCCTGGATCTCGTCTAATAAACACACTGAGCTTGATTGGACTCTATTAGTAGCAAAAATGGCTCGTTGCTCATCAATGGATGGCTATTCTTCGCCAGGCTGGATAACACAGTTGTGCCTTTTGTGCTCTTCACCAGACTGCCCCGTTCTCAGCACCCTCATTTTAATGAATATTTACCAGCCCGTTGAAAGTCTTCATTGTTCTGTCAACACAAAAGGTGGAAATCAAGTATGGCGACAGGACTTTAGGACAGGTCAGCACGGACTATAGAGCATTGTATACCAGTACTGCAGTATCTCGGCAACGACCCACTCGTAGTCGTAGCAATAGTTCACGCTGAATAAAATTCCACCTCGCAGATGCTACTTGAGTACATTTACAAGGCGTGACTGCGTCATTTACATACTGTAATTCAACGTTGGCCTGTAACTGATATCCCCATAATCTACGTCACCTTTGAGATCAAGTATTGAGATCATTCTGTGTTGTTCAGCACAACATACGCCAGTGATTTTCACGTGGCTACTGTAATGCATGTATGTACGTGCATGTACAATTGCACATGTACTATTGTTTATTGTCCATGTGTTATGTACTGGCAGTTGAAAGATAGCATTGAACATGCAGTGGCAGTGCTGCTGGGAAACTGAGCTGCTCTAACAGGTCCTTAAAGTTAAACACATGCACCGTCCCATTAATATCACTATTTGCATTAACTCTAATGAAAGGAAGTTGATTGTTCCAACTAGGAAAGGGTTATTTCATCTTCAGTCACAGTGTATCTGCAGACGTAGGGTTAGAGTTAGAGTTAGAAACTTTCCACCCCGCCCAACCGACTGTAGTGTCACCGTGTCGTAGATCTTCATGTGGAAATATGAACTTACTTACCTAAAGAGTCTCTTGTGATCTCGACCGGTACAGATTAATTGCTCCTGGAATTCGTCTCCTGGGACCCGGCCCGGGACAATGCTAATGACGTCATTGCGTTCAGTATTACTTTGCCGGACAAGAAGCGCCAGGAACTTACATGTAACTCATACATCTTGGGCATCCTGCAAGAAGACCTTACGGTGTGTTGGGAATGCCTAAGTAAAATAATACCAAAAATGAAAAGCGGCGTTGTGGTTTAACGGCTTGATTGTACAAGTTCAGAGTTGACTCAATATGGTAAGTAACGGCTCAACACTACACCGGTGAAGACGACATAGCCGCTGTACAGATGTAAATGACCATTTCCAGAAGGCTTCCAAAATCATACTGCTTCGACCCGGGGACTGCGATGAGGCCTTGAAGCTATGGCTGCTACTACTAGTGTTAGGTGACAGCGCTGTGAAGGCGCTGAGCTAAAGGATTAAGGTGACATGATAAAGGAGCCTTGAGTGGCTTTCTTGTCCTCTTCAAGTTGAATCCCTGATTACCAGCACTGATAAAGCGCTCCATTCAATCTTCAATGCCTAGGCATTGCTCAACCTGCCAGCACATGAGCAGGATGTCGAACAAAGACGCCAGGAATGGAGATGCTGCAGAGAAACAGACCCACCGTCCACAGCAACAGTGCGTAGCATAAGACAAGGATATTGAGAACATGCCCCCGACTAATAATGTAGTGCTTGAAGATTTCAAGATGAAATTCCGCGTGTACATGTTGGCACTTGGCGTGTTGTAGCACGCACCCACATGTGTCTACATAATGATGGCGTAGGGCGTGCGAGGTGCGACCGATCGGATCGTGTTTTTGCGGCGGCCTAACATGATAAAGTCCTCGTGCTGCAGCCGGCATGTTTCCAGGCCGGAGCAAGCTGCCATAGATCCCAGCAGTGATCGCCTATGCCTGGCCCTTAGTGCCTCTATCGTGCTCCGGCTAAAGTACTCCGTGCCAGGTACATGTACACACGAGCCCAGACGTTCTCGCCATGTCACTTCTGCCAAGCAGCCATGATTTCACTATTCCTCCCTGCCTAATTTTGCTACGTTGCCCATTAGCATCGCCCGATCCTGGGCATACCGGGGGCCAGGGATAACGGTTCGCCAAACAGATAAATAAAGCCTCCTGGGCCAGTAGAAATTCAATCAGTGTTTCTAAGCTTGAGAGTGAGTCGAGTGTTTACGTTGTTGCTTCATTTTTTGCAGACCATACCACGTGAGAGTGAGAGACCAGTGCGAGCAGCGAGCTTCTGACAACATTACCACAGCACAAGCGTCTCTTCTAGCGCTGCTCCAAGCTGCATTTGCTGCCGATTCGTCTACATACAGTGTGACCGAGAACTGGACAAACTCATTTTGCTAGTGTACCGTCGTCGGCTGGCCTGTTGACATTTCCTGTTCGTGGTCAGGCGTCGCGTTGCAAATCTTCCAAGACAACAGAAATACTGGTGCGGCGGAGGACGATGACGCGTGTACCTATGATGGAGTATTGTGTGGCGGTGCTTCTTGCAATGATGCTATTCAAACAAACAGGTGAGCAGATGTAATGCTTTACTGTCTTGGATCACTCGCCTACACATTCCAGCGTACAAGCATAGGGTCAGACTGAGATTATGGTTTACATTTTAAGGCAAGGTGACTGGTCGACGAAAAAGAGTGAGTTCCATCCTCACTTTGTCGAGCTGAACGGGGCAGGAGGTATCCAGCACCAACCTCGGTCAAACTAGGATCTGATTGAGGCTGGGCTCAATGCCCATGTCGGCCCTGATAGAGCTCGTAACCCTGTGTCCGGGAATTAGGGGTATGGGGGGGGGGGGGGGGGGAGGGAGGGGCAGTGATCATGGTTGTTGTTGTATACTTTATGTATAGTGGAAATCAAAACAGGCATATGCCTAAAACAATGGCCCCACGGTAATGGTGATAGGTAGAGTAAGCACGCACACGTTTAGTGACACTGACAGTCATTGGGCACATGCAATAGCAGAGGTTACCTTCTTTAAAAAAGTGCTCACTAGCATGTCTGCATTACAAAAGGCATGGCAGAGTGAGACTGAAGATGAACAGTACTTCAAGTAGAAAGTCTGTGGTGAGGTGATCTGACATTCAGAATACACATACTATGCCTTATATCACGTGACGCTGATAATGAGGCTAGTCTGCTGGTGTATACTGTTATGATGGTGCTGGTATAATGGGAGCAAGACGTTCCTGGAGCCTTGCCTTACCACGGATAACAATAATCTGGTGAACTGACAGGAGACATTTATCGGTGTGACGGCTGAATGCCTGCTTCGCTGTCACAGTTTCTAGTTGCGATTTGCATCTAGAGAGCGTTCTGTTACATATCCAAGTGCTCGCGGAGCAACTTGTCAGCGAGGTATTCAGTGCTTGAAGCAGTTTTGGTGAAATGTTGGCAGCAAGCACCAGCGTCTGCTGTGTTTTAAATTCTAGCTGACGACACACTTAGGGGCATCAAGGAACACTACAGTTCGAAATGAGTATGCTGCAAACGTACAAAATGCAACGCGTGGCAATTAAAATATTATGCACCGGCATCACTACTGCGTCGCAGACTGCTGACCCCCAAAATGCCACACATCCGACACTGGTGCAGTGGCCACTACACTGGTCCATGACCCTGCGACACAAGGCTCTATTTCCGAACACAGCATGACTGCGCATAATGTGCAATCATGTACTTCACCTGTAGATCTAGGGAATGAGGGCCGTAGAACGCGGTGGCCTCTACCAAAGTAACACCCCAGCAGTATATGCAACGGTCAGGTACTCCATACCCGTGAATAAGTAACTAAATTAGTACACAATATTGTGGAGAGATATTACAGGCAGGACTGTCGAATGCACGGTGGATTCTAATGGTTCATGTAGCTCTGTGACATGCAGGATTCCGATTGGTGGGCGAGCGGTTTGGGTGAGGCCTCGCTGTATAGGATTCCGATATGCTACTGCCGGTGAAATACAGGCCACATGTCGTCCAATATTACGACCACAGCTATCCAAGGAAAGAATGGTTAATTAACCTGAATGAAGAGCTCAAGCTACCAGTGTGTACGTGCATGATATGTAGTCTGTACGTGCATGATATGTAGTCTGTACGTAGATGTAGTTGTACTTTTTGCAACTGGCATGTTATGCTAGAGGTGTGTTCGTTGCTACTGGCAGCTACTGGAAGCAAAGGGAGATGAGGCGGCAGACACTGGTTCAGGACTCATCAAGTGATCGTGTAGTTTGATGGGTGTCGGGTGTGCATGGAAACTCGACACCCACGGATTGATTTGTCCCAGACATGCGCCACAATAGCAGTGACGAAACTCGAACACAATCGGAACACTCCGAACAGGTCATCGCAAGTCCGGATAATCAGCCCCTGCAGTGCATGCGTATTACGGTCGCAGTTCACAGTTGTGTCTTGCATACTACAATCAAGTAAACTAGTGTGTTGTGCCAGAGCTGCTCCGTCTCCCAACAAAGGCATGTCGCCATGTGTGTTTGGAGAGGCGACTACTAGTACTACATGACATTGCACTGGTACTAGACGTCAGTGAATGTCAACACGTAATGACGTAATGGGTGTGTGCGAGCAGTCGCAAGGCTGCATGGTAACTGGAGACAAATAATGCAAATTGGTGTTACGTTGCTTTGCTTGGAACATGGGATTAGTTCTATCTCCAGGTCAAGGACAATAATAGACATCTATATAATATCTATGAGGGCATGATTCATCCCCGATATGTGGACTGAAAGTCCAGCTGATTCCAGAACGGTTGAGAGTTGGTCTGCCACTTGTCACGTTAAAAACACATCAGTAGGCAGTACGCCATTCACACTGTTCATCTGAACACGCACACACATACAATCACCACCCCATCTACATTGTACACGAGTAGTTCAAGTACATTGTAGTAAGTACACAACGCAGACCTTCTTTGTTTGTTGATCCATGTATCAATAATGTCAATCACGAGGAATGATCTAATCAAAACAATTTTGCTATAGAGAAATCGCCCAGCAGCCAACCCGAGCTGGTCTGGATGCAGACATTCCGGACAGCTGTGCAGACTACTAAAGACGGATATCCTCTCGAACGCATGCACAGCTCGCGATTGCTCAGACAATTACATTGCAGCTCGTCTTCAGCCGGAAATATGACTTGGGTACCTTTGCATGTTTACGGTACAGTCTAATGTTCACCATCGTGGGAGTCGGGGTGGACATATCATTCTTGGGCAGGGCTTCGGCTGGGTAACGAATTACGGACGTGCCGCGTAGCACAATATCTTCCACAAGTAACAGTTGTCTGCGAACATAATACCATGCGGCGAGTATTTCCTTAGGCGATTCCTTAGTTCATGTGGAAGTGCAGACTATGCCTGGCAGAATGCCGCCTTCACGCCCTTTCTATACCGAGAACTTGTACCGTTGGCTCTTAGGGATCAACATGGCAAAGGATTACTTCAAATACGCAAGTGCTCTGGTCTGATCTCGTCCATAACTAAGTAATTAGTTAAACAATCTACAGGGCAATGGCAAGACAGAGATAATCTAGGCCCAAGTGCGCAAAGGCACACCCCGGTACATCATCCTAGTACTAGTGGTAGTGTACTGTATTGTATACATTCTAGCTGGTGAGGACTAGTTAATTAATGTAGATCCTAAGAGGGACCAATATGACCATCCAAAAAGCTATGACGTAAACGATGGTGTAGATGTTCGTGCATAGCGTAGCCCCAAGCTCTGAAAGTTCATTCTCCGTGACCATAATATGGATAGGGCTGCCTATGATGGCATTTGCTCAGGGCAATTGCCATCTTCGTGTACTTCAACATACCCCTAAGCATACTCCGAGCCGCTGGACATCTAAACGTCGAGTTCGTATGTGCGCCGATCACTAGTATAGCCCTGGGGCTGTTTCGCTCACCAACAAGCTACCACAAACATGAAACGTGTGTGAGTTTGGACGTAGACATTCAAGAAATGTAGTTTCGAATAGGAGAGTGCTGGTCTTGACTGTCACGCCGAAACTGGCAGGGTTTCCTGTTGGAGGAAATATCCAGTGTTGTGCCCGATGATGTACATGTGTGAATTGGTGCTACATGGTGACCACTTGAAAACGGATATTTCCCTTTCGCGCGGAATGCAAGTACTTTTACGTGCGTGATTCCGGCTGAATGAATGATCAAGTGCAATGGGAAGTGGAGGGTGGGATTATAATATACATGGTATACATGGTACATGGTAGTGCAGCTCACTGTCCGGAGATTGCTCAAGCCAAGGGATAAGTAAGTCTAGAACACAAAACACGCTAATCGTGGGAACCTCTGCACCCATATTTCGGTATGGTCTTAGCACATCTTCATTGTAGTGTTTCGTTTGTTCGTTTATTTCCTTGCTTGCGTGTACTAGTAAGTACCTGTGGCAGTGCA
The DNA here is from genome assembly GCF_964019385.1 of Sycon ciliatum. Taxonomy (NCBI): domain Eukaryota; kingdom Metazoa; phylum Porifera; class Calcarea; order Leucosolenida; family Sycettidae; genus Sycon; species Sycon ciliatum. Next base: position 23,096,623 of record NC_088654.1, read on the forward strand.
CATGTACATGTACGGGAATTGTTGAAATACTGCTACCTGTTAACATGCACCAAATTGTGCTGTGCTTGAAATAGAACTTTCAATGACGGCAGGATAAATTGCTGGTCTATTGTTGCAGTATTACAGGGTTATCGCTGGCAAGAACATGATTCACTCAGGGAGATTTTATTGTGTAATGAATGTATGGGGGGGGGGGGGAGGGGAGTGTAATGAAACATGTATGTCTGACCAGCGCTGCAGCGCTCCCTCAGTGTGACCTGCCCCTTAGGGGAGATGGGTTAATGTGGGGAGTGCACACGGACGTCTATTGTGCATCGTGTCAGTGTACATGTCGCTATGTGTGTGTATGTGTGTGTGTATGTGTGTGTGCGTGTGTGTGTGTATGTGTGTGTGCATGTGTGTGTGTGTGTGTGTGCGTGTGTGTGTGTGTATGTGTGTGTGTGTGTACTAGTATGCAACATAATGTTCTTTCGCGTCTTGTGTCCGCTAATTCTGCTAGACTGCAGCTCAGTAAGCGACCGCACGTTGAGTGGAGGTGATGGTGGCAGCGAAGGTCGGAATATTAATCAGCTCATTGACCAGGTCATCAACACGCTCGACAGCACTCCATACCATTCCAGCTCGAATGTGCATGTCAGTAACAACAGACAGGGTGAGGAGAGCCCACCATCCGATATCGACACCGTTCAAGGTAGGCATGCATACACACACCATCTCTATCACGAACTGTTGCTTGATGCTGTGATACCTCATTGATGGACATGGATCAGCGTTGAATGTTGCAAACTAGCTAAACAAGTTGTAGTTACATTGTATAGGACAAATACCTTTTATCTCGTTTGCAATAGTCGTGCGTAGGAACCAATGAAAATCGAAACGGCTGTTGAGGAATTCTTGATTGCTTGATAAGACATAAGAAGGCAAGTAAATAGGATTCTCCCCCATCCTCCGAGCACGTTAATTGCAACGCTGTGGAAATCCCTCATTGTACAGATCCAGGCGATATGTTGTACCCTCTCTGTATAGTTGAACTCGGATGGTGACCCAATTCAATTATGATAAAAAAGGAGGAGGCTGTATAAGACTGTGCAAGACTGTACGACTGTATAAGATCTGGCTACGTTGGTGGACAGTGTGTCATAACTCGTAACATTTTGTCCTTCTCCTCTATGTACAATTATGGTATTAGCCTACCAATCTATATCTGATTTCCTGCTATGATCTCTCCTGTTACCATTGCAGATCGATGTCCGCACCAATGCCAACTAGCTAGAAGGCGACGACGGGACCTGATCGAGCTGCTCAGGCAGAGAGCATGTAACGGAAATCTCCACTACGGTGAGTAATGAGGACGAACTCATGTCTTAATCATGACGTAATCATGACGTAATTAGCTTGATAGTAGTGCAGTTGAAAGTACTCAAAGTCCTGAACTGTTGTTGCTGCAAAGCTTCACCTGTAACGACATCACGAGAGGAACTGAACATCACTCTGCAATGTGAATGTGATTAGAAGATTGTTGATATCTTCCTTGTTTGGGCTGTGGACACCGTTACTGATTCGCGTCCGGTCAGGTCTAGGGAATGCGGAAATACAGCAGGAGCATAATTGACGTTATTGCGCATAAAGGTAGCCAATTAGTAAGGTTACCTCGGAGTAATCGCATCATGAACTCAATAACGCTCGTAATGATGATCGGTGCCAAGCTCATCCGGAAAAGGCATACTGCCCTGACCGAGTTAGGGGGTCTGTGACCCGCAGCACCTGTTGCCCTCCAGCAATAGCTGTGCTAATCAGTCTGATTCAATCTAGCCCCGGTGTGTATTCAATCTAGTGCCAGTGTGTTTGTTTTCACACGGACATGTTATGCCCTAGCTGACAGAGGCAATGCCATCATGACCTTGGGTGCAGTGTGGACTCGGCGAGAGTTGGTTCTCACAGATATCACGCCCCAGGGGCATGCAGCTTGCTCCACCTGCCTCAGTACTCTGCGTGGCACTAGTATTGTCCAACTGTCACCCTCACTGTCATCAGTCGTTGGAGCAACTAACTGAGCACAGCAAGTCATGTATGTAATATAGCGCAGTTCAGTCTCCACAGTGCCATTGTTGATGCGATGCTTGCCTGGGGCCCTGATGTAATCAGTGTCCAGATGTATTAGTTCCCAAGATGGTCTGGAAGCCGTCAAAAGTCAGACGATGCTCCGTCGTGGGGAGAAAGCCGCGTTGTTTGTAACCCGAAGGCACCATGGCCTCAAGTTGTGGTACATTTCAATACGAGTATGGAACGTTAAGCCAATGTTACCTGGCCAGTGGTGGTGCTGAGGATGTACTCTCCTCCTACAACGTAAGGGGTACATGCACATGTGCGGGTATCTCTGCTGTCCACCAAGGGGTACAGGTACGGATGTCTGTGCTGTTACCCGTGCAGATACGTCACGTTTAGGTGGACATGTCGCGACGACAATGATTGCTACTGCTCGTGTGTGCGCAGAAAGGGAGAAGGATAGATCGAAGTAGACGGATAGAGAGAGAGAAAGAAAGAGAGAGAGAGAGAGAGAGAGAGAGAGAGAGAGAGAGAGAGAGAGAAAGAGAGAGAGAAGAGACTCGGACATACCCACAGAGAAGGAGGGGACGCAATACAGAGACAGAAAGAGGCGAAGAGGACAAGCACGAAATCTGAATCCCACAACTCTACCGGTTCGTCTTTCCGATTCTTCAGATTATTAAAGATAGACACTTGACATACCTACATAGTATGACCATGTGTTTGCACTGCGTTATCCTGGTACAAGGAAAGCCGTTAGCACAGATAGTGTACACGTACCAGGATGCAGTATTCAGCAGGACGCACACAAAGCCACAAGCAAAGTAGGGCGACTTTGTATCACAGTACACCCTTCACACGGCTTCAGCATCACTTTCTGTCTGTGTACGCGTACTTCGACGGGCCATATCCACGAATATTGCAATGCCATTCATCAAAATTCCTGGCATACATGATGCAGCGATTAACACCCCACTAACTACCATGTACTTGTACTGTATATCAGAACAGCACTGCATGGCTATGCTTCAGCATCACTTTCCACCTGTGCAAAAAGTTCCTACATGACTCGAGATAACTACAAGCAGACGTAGAAAGGACGTACGTGCTACAACACAATGCTGGCGACCGTTAAATTCAATCAAGGACTCAAACAAAAGACAAAAGCTAAGCTGGTGAGTTGTGGCACTTGACACTTGGTATACGACCGTTCCAGGGCATGTTGCGTGTACATGCCAAGGCAGGGGAAATAGCTGCCTCCCAAGATGAGAGAGATATGTCACTGTGTATGATTGACATTGACTAGAGGCTCGCCGCTAGCATACCTCCTCGAAGTTTCAAGCCACGCTATTATCAGCGGGGATTCCGGGGTGAAGCAGAGATCACAGTGTTGGTATTGTGTGTGAGTGTGAGTGTGTGTGTGTGTGTGTGTGTGTGTGTGTGTGTTTGTGTGTATGTGTGTGTGTGTGTGTGTTATGTGTGTGTACTGAAATCACCACTGAAGGCAGTGAAGCATTATGTCGATCCACTTATGGCTCTGCTCTTGGCTTGAGTGAGAAGCTGCAGCTAACTCAGTTCACATCAGGCACCCTCATGGTGGACCACAGGGCACAAGCACAACTGGGACGAGCAATGATTTCGTTATCACGAGCCAACAATACAGTCGGAGTACGCTCTATGAATCGATGATAGAATGAGCTATTATTAGTGGATAGTGTCTTCATCACTCCATGTTAGAGGTCTCCACATCCCGGTATGGAATTCAATAATATTCTATGTTAGAGGTCTCCACATCTCGGTATGGAATTCAATAATATTTACACTGGAGCAATCAGCAATCTGTTTTGGCTCCTCTTCTTTCGAGGTTTGCTGCCAGCCAGTGAGAATGGACGCCAGTCCAACATCAGGTGTGGTCTTGTCATCCTTACGATCAGTATTTAGGCAGGTTATGCTACAGGCACGGATGCAGTGTGGCATGTGGAGAGCAAGGCACGGATGCAGTGTGGCATGTGGAGAGCAAGGCGGTTGTGGTGATAAAGCCAGCACAGTACATGATTGCATCAGCTGAAAGCCGTAGACGGTTACATGTGTACGGGTTGATCTCCATCACCACACACACCCATGTATGGTCGAGCATGCACCTGTGACCATACAGCGGCCTCGGTGCTGCTGCTGGCAGAAAACACTGAGCATTGGGTACTGGTGCGAGGGTGGATGGAGGTTATACAATTGGGTTACATAAAGGTCATGGGCAATATACTAGTGTGCTGCTCATGCTTATCTTCCAGATGACTTTGACAGTTTGAACCGCTGTGTCATGTACAGTACTATCGTTATGACGTAACATACACCTCTCAGAGTGTGCCAGTGGCCAGTGCAGGTTCAGTACTCTTTCTGAAGTACAGTGTATACTATACATGCTGCGAGAACTGTTGATAATGTGGGGAATCTCAGCTCTTGCTGTGCGATACTGTGTATTGACTAGGGCACGACAAGCTAGGCTTATCATGACGACCTCCCACCATGCAAGCGGCCCACCATGTTTCTTCATGTGAACACAGCAAGCAGTCCAACGCTGTGGCTTCATGGCGAGCCTGTGACAGTAGCAGAAGGCATATGACCCAAGGGGGTGATCCGAGACGAGCGTGGGCCGTGTGGGAACGCTGGCACATGTGTAGATAATGCCCAGCTGGAAACCCTCTGTTTCAAACTTCACAGTTCAGGTTCAAGTGTACATATGTATAGAGGTTTTTCAATCCAAAAAGTACCACTTGTACAACTTCACGTGGCAAAATCCAACTCCAAAAACAACAATAATAGTTTGCCCTTTCTAGTCCTGTTTGTCAATCATACATTCATGTTTCGTATTCTGCGATAACAGGCCAGAATCGTGCATGGGAATGATCAAGTAGATTCCTAGGTTCATCGATGATAGCATGGCAACTTACTAGCATTCCAATCATCACACATCACATGTATTTCATATGCCATGAACCATGAACCATCAGTGCCCGCACGTATTTTGTGGAAAATGTGCAAATCATGCCATCGCCACCGGAAGCTGTATCATCGCATTGGTCTGTTATCAGTCCCGAATAAGGGGGGACACTCAAACCTCGGCCTCTCCTTGCCATATGTCGTATTGCGACCAATAAAACAACCATGCTCTTTGAGACGTTGGCCTTCACTCCCTTGTGCTCCTACCAAAAATGCCACTCTACTTTCTCACAGATGTTTCGCTCTTGCCACCTTGTCAGCCTTTCTTCTTTCTCAAGTGTGATGAAATGAATCCTGATGGGAATTCTGTGTAATGTTGGACAGTCGTGGCGACATGTGAATTAGCCAAGCATTCAAGAGGTCCCTTTGTGTTCAAGACACAGTGATTACGGCTTTGGCAGTTCACTCTCTAATGGTGATTACCATACACAGAAGGGATGCAAATCTCCACTATCACAGTTGATGCGAGACAGCATACACAAGATTGGAATATTGCGAATTCTTGTTTGAATGTTGCAGTGTACTACATATATGCAGAAAAAAACAGTTTAGTTTCCGAGCACTGTCGAGTGGTGAATCGACATTTAAAAACGGCATTATTGTATTTGGAAGAACGAACTGTGCAAGATTGAGCTGTGGCTGTGATGGGCAAAGAAAAAGAAAAATGTGATTACAATGTGCCAGATTGTAATCTCATTTTTCTTTTCCTTTGTCCACCCCAGCTGTTCACTCTTGCATGATTCGTTCGTTCGTCCAAATACATATACAATAAGCCGCTAATATCGATTCAGCTTGGTCTGCTCATCACGATTTTAAACTGTTCTCCCCTCGTCGCTTGTTCAAAGAAATTTGAAGACAAATACTGACTGTCATTACCAGGACTAGAAGCAGAGAACTACCTCAGCCATAACCTGCAGTATTTAATGAAGTCTTATCAATGTTTTGAAGTACATGTACATTTATGTGTTTTGTGTCTTTCTATCGTGTGTGTGCATACCTCTTTGCGTATCTAGTATTGGTCGGCGTCGTGACAAACATCTCTGACCGGTATTACAAAGTGGACGTTCAAGCAGTGTTCAAGATTGGACTGATCTCCATCAAAACGAAGGGTCTGAAGATTCTGCGAACGGACAGACTGAACGTAGATACTGCACCCCTGGAGCCTAGGTAAGACCATGACGTCAACACCTGGACTCAGCAATCAGCATAGGGGTTGTTAGGCGCATTACATCATCATAATTGTTATGAATCATTGTTTGCATTCAGTACCAAGCCAAGGCCTTTTACGCTCCATAGAACGAAGGCAACACTTGTAAGCGAGAGGCCAATTGTGTGAGTTTCACGTATTTCACGTTCCTAGACGCGATCACTGGAGTCACGAAAATAATAGAAGTCCATGCCACAGCTGAGCGTCTAGTGCGTTCCTGGAAGGCATAGGCGTTGTCATGTGGGGCCACTAGGCCCAGCTCAAGGTAGCCAAAGTTTGTTGATGACGGGTTTGAGTCACAGAATGGTCTGGTCAGCCAGTACAATGAATATTGCTTTATTATTCTTTATTTATGGAGAAAAAAAGGAGAAGGACAAAATGTTACGAGTTATGACTAACTGTCCACCAACGTAACCAGATCTTATACACTCGCTGACTGTATAAGATCTGGTTACGTTGGTGGACAGTTAGTCATAACTCGTAACATTTTGTCCTTCTCCTTTTTTTCACCATAATTTAATTGGCTCACCATCCGAGTATTCTCAATTTCCACGATAGCCCATGGCAAATATGGAACTTCGCTTGTAGCATTGGACTTGATGCCATCCAGCCCAAAGTTCTGTTAGGTTCGTTTACAATGACAATACAGTAATGTAGCTGAGGGTCTTGTTACTACTAAAAGAATCTACTTTTAAAAAAAGTAGTCATATCGAGTGTTGTGTGCCTGTGAGTGATTGATTCTGTGCTGTTTTGTCGTAAACACTGCATTCTGATGTTCGATACTTTCTTGTGTTGCCTTCTACAGGTGTGCATGTCCGTCACTGATCCAGGGCAAGAGATATCTGTTGTCTGGGCGCGAGTACCTGAGCGGCCACACGCTAATGCTGGGCCCCATGGACGTTGTGATGAGGTGGAAAGCCAGATGGCAGCGGACCATAGAGTCTAACCTGGTGCGCTGCTCTGGCAGTCCCTTGGCACAGAACCTGTTTGGTGGCCGGACTGCACAATCGGCGCTGGCTGAGACCTCCTCATTGCTGGCCGATGATTCCTGGGAAAAGCGTTAGTCGCTTGGTCGCCGTGCATCTGCCGTTGTTGAGATTTGAATTATTCACATTAATATTACCAAGACCGAGGGAACAGATGTCCCCTAATGGCCCTATCTCCCCTTTCCAGGCCAGGCTTGAGATGTTCCTTTATGATTTTCTGTCACGCGACTGATTTACTTTGCTTTGTTGAGTGTACAAAACATTCCCCCTTACCCCTCCACAACCCCATCTCTCTCCCTTCCCACTGTCCCCTCCATCTCCTCCTTCCCTGCGACTTACCGTACGTTCGTTCATTGACTGAATGAAAGCAGTCAGCGATTATTGAAAATCTTTTGCTGCAAATATTATTGCCACGCGCCTAAGTATTGCACAAACACGTGCATTATCACGTGACTTATTCAGTTTATGATCAATTTTAAGTTTATCTATGTTGACAGAAAGTCACCCTCATTCGGAAGCACAGTAAATGTATCGTGTGGCCCTGTTGGACATGCACATGCATTCGTATAAAACCTAGGGCACTACAAGACGAATAGGGTCCAGCAGATAATGCCGGCATTGTATTCGGCAATTCGAGACAATCCGAGCATCAGAGCATTACGGAGAATTAGAAAGGAACAAGACGAGCATTGTGTGAGATTTGAGTGGCATAACGAGTTTCATAGTGGATAATGTCGGAAAATATCAGGTTTTTGGCAACAATCGGCTAAAGTCATGAGGTGCAACGCCATTGTATTGTACCGGCACATGACTTTGTGAGGAGCGAGTTAATCTCCAAATGCCGTCATGCCAACAAGTTCCAACTCAGCAGGGTAACGTGATGACCGACAAATACATGAGCCACGCCAGGCTGGGGGTGGCTGTTTTGCCCGTCGGGGCCGGGGAGGTGGCGGTCGAGGCTGGGTTCCGCGGGGCGCGGGAATGGTGAGCACTCCCCAGGGCTCATGGCTCACGCGCTTTGGCGGGTCTTGGCTTCTGTCGCCGGTTTCCCGATGCCTTGGCGGGTGTGGTAGTCACCCCCTTGCCTGGCGTGAGTGATTCCCACAACACAACCCCCATGACCTTTTTTACCACCCTAGGTCACAATTTCATGTGTAACAATGCAGCACAAATCTGTACTGATGTGTTGCCAGAAAATCGCGCTGTTTCTCTACCCTGGCTATGCTCTATAATTATTATACTCTCAACATCCTTTTCCTCTTATAATCACGCTGATTTTGTCATCCCTTTTCCTCGCGCTATTGAAATGTACCTCCATCACCTTTGCCCCCTTCTCCCCTTCTCCGTATATATTTTTGTGATTGTTTATTCTTGGTTATATGCTGTCTGATGAAGTGTTTTGACACGAAACTCGGAGTTACAGCGGAATGAGACTTGTTTGACTAATGCTACATTTACCTGACTACATACATGTTATGCCATTGCTACATGAAGTCTTTATGTAGGTATGTGGTCAGGTAAATGTACAGGCGATGTAGCATGCCCAAATTGCAACTGAGGCTGTTACACAGAATCCGTAAAGATGAGTTACGAGGAGTTCTTTTTTTTAGAAATCATGGAGAGCCATGGAGGAGACTATACGTACGCGAAGTGAATATCAAACAGACGAGGAGGAGTGTTATGCCATAGGCTCTGGCCAAAGCATCTCTAGCGATACTGAAGTAAACACTGATCCATTGATAAATTTGGACCTGGATGAAGGAGCGGCTATAAACAGAAAGAGCTTGTTCCAAATAACTGCCTTTGCCGAGTCCAGCTTAGCAGGCTCGAAAGGAACTAGAATATCTCATGGACGCGGTACCAAGTCGATTTGAGTGCTGAGGAGCGCGCAGTGTCTTACTTTCCTGGTGAAGCACATACAGTTCGTCGTGAACGATTGTAACGCAAGGCCTACAGTCAAGTGCTATCGGAAAAGAAGAGTATTGTGGCCAACCATTTGTCTCCACGGAGCCTCAGGAGAAGAAGACAGCGCAAGCAGAGGATGTAGAGCGGCAAATTAACTTCTGACCACGTGTTTACAGGATTCCGCAAATGGGAGGGATCTCGATCTGAGATCGTCTCTCAGGAACTGGCCTCACGTGAGCTGTTTCAGATGAAGACATTTTGCACAGAGTGGAAGCAGTGACAGCTTATCTTCAGGCAGGAATACCACTTCCCATGATAAGCTTCCAGCATCAAAATGATCACCAGCAATAATGGTTTCACCTCTCATTACATGGATAAGCAAGGAGAAAGATTTGATACACCCACTATTCAGGCACAGCCCTGCATCAAAGTTGCAATGGAGAGCAGCCAATGGAGACACGATCATGTCATAATAGTGCTAAGAAGTGGTGGAGCTCGTGAGAGATATTGTAGCAGCGTCAGAGGCAGATCTGCTAAATGCATCCTTTCCTGGAAGTTTGACAATGTGCAGCCTTTCTTCCATTTTTGTTCCAAACCAAGAGCATTATCGCCCTTGTTGAAGCATTATAATGAGCATTACAGGGTAATTTTGGAGCATTATGAATAGCACTATACGAACATTTTCGGAGCATTATCCACTGGACCCTAAACACGAACCATATTAAATAAGAACTATTAACTGGTTTTGAGGGAATGAGACAAACGGGAAAAGTCTGAAGAAAAAATTGACTGTCACCACCAGGACTCGAACCAGGGACCCTCGCTTGTAGCCAGCGATGCTCTAACCACTGAGCTATGGTGTAGTCGTCATCCCAGCAGAGACCGTTCAACATTTTCTTCAGACTTCGTAACTCACACTTCCTGTGAATCCACACAGGCGGGTGGGACGCAGCCCTCACTGTACCCACACACTTCTCGTACAAACTTTTACTAATAATATTAAATATGGTTCGCGTTTAGGGTCCAGTGGATAATGCTCCGAAAATGTTCGTATAGTGCTATTCATAATGCTCCAAAAACACTACTGCGATGCCTCTAATCAAGAGTTACATGTATGTACTCTTGCTCTCATCGAAAGCCACGACATTGGGACTGGAGGAACATTGCAGGTCCTCAAAGAGGGTGGTGGGTGAGGTTTCAGGCCACTAATGCATGTACATTTGGGTACTCAAAAATAATTTCTTCTAAATCCTGGTTTAATGCAGTCAGTGCCGGTCACCTCAGGTGGAACGGTGCCGTTGGCTACCGAAAGCATTTATTTGTCCGAATTGAGGTTCAAAACCCACTTCATACTCTAAACCAATATCCAATTTGAGGAACTGTGTATGCTTTACCAGTCACGTGACCAGGGATGTAGTCACTGTCTTGACCCTGTGTGATTGTTCAGAATATCGGGTAGTAAGGTGCCTGAACTGTTATCGACATCTTGGCCTAGTGATGTATTTTATTGTATTTCACCGTCCAATGGCAGAAGCCAATGCAAAGGAAGAGGCGTTAGCCGGCCGTGGCAAGAGAAGGAAAACGAAAGAAAAAGGAAAGAACATAATAATCTCGGATGGAGAGCCAAGGATTAAAATTCAAAAAGAGGACCAAAAGTTTACAAGTTATCCTTTTGTCCAACACTAACGGTTATAAGCAGAATACTGTTGAGTCAAAAATGTGCAACAATTAGCACAAAACTGACTGATGAGATCACGACATTCAACGACCTGATGCTTAGCTGCATCACGTCTAGAATGCGCAAACCAGCAGCCTTCCAACTTGGAAGGTTCTAAGTTATGAAGTAACGTAAGAAAAGGGAAGGTGAGCGCACTCTAGACGAAAACAAGCTAAACATCACAGCGAACTAAGAATGTTAGCTACAACGAGATGGTGATGAAGGACGAAGGACCACGGCACAGGACGGCCCCAGCTCACGTCGGAAACGCGAAACAATGACCCCCCTTTTTCCCCCCTCTTTTGCTTATCTCTGAGAACATGAGCCTCCCAAGTTGGGTGGTCGTTGTTTCGCGTTTCCGAAGTGAGCTGTGGCTGTCCTGTGCCGTGGTCCTTCGTCCTTCATCACCATCTCGTCATAGCTAACATTCTTAGTTCGCTGTGATGTTTAGCTTGTTTTCGTCTAGAGTGCGCTCACCTTCCCTTTTCTTACGTTACTTCATAACTTAGAACCTTCCAAGTTGGAAGGCTGCTGGTTTGCGCATTCTAGACGTGATGCAGCTAAGCATCAGGTCGTTGAATGTCGTGATCTCATCAGTCAGTTTTGTGCTAATTGTTGCACATTTTTGACTCAACAGTATTCTGCTTATAACCGTTAGTGTTGGACAAAACGGATAACTTGTAAACTTTTGGTCCTCTTTTTGAACATAATAATCGGAAGAAAAGAACGCATCAGCGGGGTGAAATTGATCACTATGTTGACCATGGTGATATTGTCTTCATTTCCATGGGCAGCTTGAGCCAATACGGATATGCATAACAGATAGGAGATTTGGTAAACATAGTTGACAAAGCTCTGGGAAGTACTATGCCATTGCGATTGAAGTGGAATTCGCTTCCAGCAGCATGCCGCCAGGCAGCCTCCTTTGCAATGTTCAACAGTACTCTTAGCCGGAGCCTTTTTTTGCAACACATAATGGCATAGTATGCAGCCACCGTTTTCTTTCTTCTTTACTCTATTTCACGCACTTACGGCTTTCTTAATTCAGCTCTATTTCACGCACTTACCTCGGGTACCCTGTAAAAAGACTCACAGTCTGTGGGGATTGCCCTAGTAAAATAATAAATACTACTACTACTACTACTACTAAGTGATCTTGAAGTGATCTTGGCATAGGATGTGCAAGACAATGTACAGTCATGTACATCGATTGCAGGCAGCTTGATACAGGTGATACAATGCCAATATCTTACCTACAGGCTGTGCCTTCCCAGTGGGATGCTTAGGAACAGGTTTTGGCTTGTTAGAAACTACAAAAGATACGAAGGTCGACTGCAGAAGTACATTAGAAACTGTCTGCGGCTAGTAATGAAAGTGTATGCATACCGTAACGAGGAGGAATCGTTTGTTTTGTTAAAAAAACTGAAGAAGCCGGCCCTGCGTACCTTGGTGTAAGTGTGTTTTGGTGGAGCAGCTCGGCAACAGTAAGGGCGCAAATATATACACCACAGTATGCCCTCTCCGCCAAGTACTACCATATACAGCATGTTGCTTGTGGAGTGTTACATGAACAGTGTTGGAGTAACCCTCGTGGCTAGGAAAGATCATGATGCTTAGCCGCAGCTATTTGGCCAGGAGCAGTTATAAACACATGTTCCTGTCGAGAAATGGCACGTACAGGTACAGGTTGAGTGTTTTGATCCTTTCTGAGAATAGCATCCAGGATAAGGGCCATTCAACCTGCGTTGTGCGTATGGCTCTCTGAGCCAGGTCTATTGACGTACATGTTGGCTCGGTGGTGAACCTAATACGATGTACAATGTAGGGTTTTTAGAAGGCAATTTTTCTTACAATAGTGGAACGTGATAATCTGCCACGGGACGTCACGCGTTTTCTGAAACCCTTCAACAGGAACAGTGGTACAGTATTGGTAGGGATCAAGAGTAGCACAATTACTGTCAGCTTCCTGATGTCAGTGGTGGGAGCGCTGGCTGGAGGCAATCTGGAGGGCAGGGATGGTGCGAAGGTGTTAACCCTTTTTCAGCTGCGTTCACCGCACTGCGCGCATTGCGCCTGTCAAGCGCCAGCTGCGAGCTTCACAGCGTTGGCACTTCGTGATTCTACTAGTACTACTGCTACTATCTGTCCACACTGGCCATTAAAGGGGCGAAGCAGTAGGGAGGCATAGAACTACTCGCATGCTGCACTGATGGAACTCTCGCGCATTGCCGCAAGAAAGATCTGCGTGAAGTTAGTTTGCTGCTCTGTGACTTCTGTTCGAGGTGATTGGTGTCTTGTCTCTCCGTGCAGCTCAGTACTGGGGAAGGCCAATATCCGCGCACACCCCGAAACTGACCCATGACAATGGGTCGGTCTTCCGCTCTGCGGCGCAAGACAGCACAGGAGCAGTGGGCCTGTGCCGGGCGATTACAGCAATTTTTGGCAGACAACACGATTGCTGGTGATCAGCGTAACTTGATAAGTTGGTCATTTTCACTAGACGAACTCGAGCAAAGGACAATTCATACTCAATATTCAATACACTGTGGTTCATAGCTGCTACGTTGGCAAGAAAACAAGCAGACGCGCTTGCCTTCTGCATCCTCTGGGCACGATTCGCCAGATCTCACCGAACCCATATTCGTCACCCTGGCAAGACATCTTGCTCACGGCTAGGCAATGCTGTGCGTCACCTTCACCTCACATGTGCCACAGGCAAATCAATACTCAGAAAACTAAGCCAGTATTCGAGCGTGCCACACCTGGAGCAATGTATCACACACCACTGGACGCAAATATGTGATACATGTAGTTGTGTGTGCAGTTATGCATAGGATCAAAGGACGTGAAGGTGCTGGGGTGTGTGACTGTTGTGTAACATACTGGGGCCCAGGTTAGGTAAACTGAGACCATAAAGGACAGTATTAGCCTATTTCTGCCTCCTTTATTCAACGTATGTACTCCTTTCTCCACTACCCAGCAATAGACATTGATCATGTTGGATGTGTAGGTAACACTCATGCTCAACGGCTCCTTTGTGCTACATACATTGTACATGTACATTGACAGGTGGCAGTTGTCAGTGCCGCACATGGGAACTGAGTCGGCCGATAGTCTGCGTGTGGTACACCGCGTCGTCGCGGTGGTTCCAGTGCTAGTACGTCGTTCCAAGACTGGCATGGCATGGCGAGAGTCTGGGTTGTTTTCTGTGCCGACATTTTCAATCAAGAGGCGGAGGAAGTAGTCCAAAAAATTCTTTGCGCTGATCACAGTGCGTGTGCAATTCCCCTCACCTTGTTAGGCAAGGCACTACCAGCCGGTGTATGCGTGTGACTGTAGACCTTAAGTTAAGTCTGTGTGATTTTGTCACATTGGGTACTGGCTCGACATGTTTGTCCTGTACGGAGTGCACGAAAAGTATGTATTCACTAGTCTTCATTACCTCATCAACTTCAGAGTTAGCTATCCCCACCCGTTTCAAGTCTACATGATTCTTCCTTATTAGCGACGAACCCATGTCGAATAGAGAGGAATGAAGACACTTTCACGTGGTCATTCCTATGCTACAGGAGGGAGTGATTGTGGGTGTTGCTGCCGACTTTAGTATGAGACTAAGGAAGGAGGTCAAGAGGCTAGAGCCTGGGTTGACACGGGGCAACTAATCGCGTGCTGAGCAGGATATCAGAGAGGAGTTCACAGGAGAGAGCCATTGCGCGTTCTGCGCACACCAGAGTACTAAAACTGGAGTAGACACATCCAATGTACTACTGCTTGTTCACCGCACATCCGCATGCAATGGCCACCGGCGCTTGACACATGATTCCTGGACGAAAAAGGGACTGGAATTGGCTTTTGGGCTTTGCTTTGGAGCAGCGATGGCAGCTTGTGTTTGTTAGCCTCTGCTACACGATTTCACCGAACTGCTTGACTCAGGTCACTTGTAGCGAGTGTGCTAGCTCTGCGGTGTCACATGCACTGGCTACACGATTGTCGTCATGGCGTTGGGTGCGCTAATCCCATGGTGAGCATGCCCTGCAACAAGTGCGGGAGAACTGGCCATTACAAGAAGTGAGTGCTAACCATCTACCTTTACCCGTGTGACTTTGTATACATGTACTCGTGTAGCAGTTGTCTACATAGGAGCGCCGACACCCAATGCTGTACTGACTACTGTAATACCGCATGCAGAGTATAAAGGGTTCCGAAATGACTTTTAGTCAGGCAGATAGAGGTGAGGCTGAACGTGAAGAGAAAGAAGGTTGGCCAAAAGAGAAACATTGGCAGTTAGTTCAAAGTTGATCAACATCAATCATCCAAGACGTTGATACAAGGTAAGTTGAACTCTGTACTAATCCCAGTGCCTGCTTGTATTATCGTGATTTACATTGAGAATATACATGTCCAAAGAAAGAAAGACTGATTGGGTACAATGTACCTGTACGTGATTGTGCTCAAGATGACATGATGATTGATAGTGCCAAAATAGCCCGGTGCAATTATTTGGTGCTATTGCCACACCCTTCAGATCTCCACTCGCCTACTCTCGGAAAAATCTGTGCAGTTTGGCTTACATATAGGGTAGTGATTAGTGGTCAATGAATTTGTACTTCTAATACTAGTACAGTAGATAATGCAAAGCTTGCTCAGAGGCAATTCTCATTTGTAGTAAGTGTTCGAGATAAGTTTTGTCGCGTCCTGCAGTTTCATGTCTTCAGTGAGTTGGGTATGGGCTGACCGACACAGCTCAATTCGCGGTGAAACACCGCACACGGTATTACCCCATGTGCTGCGTGTTTGAACCACCATGAATGGCTTTGATATCATTGGTGCACGCCTTCCGTTAGCCATAAACAGGTTACTTACATGTATCTGTGTCAGTTGACTCGAGGAGCTCAACTGGTCGCTTTAAATACATCACTCAATCAACCAACTCCCCCCCCCCCCCCCCACTCCCCCTCTTCCCAACACCACAACCCCTGTATTTCCTCTTGGTAGTGAGTGATCGAGAGGCTGCCCAGGAGACGTGAAACGTTGGCGAAAAGTAATAGTTTGTTCGGATAACATCCATAATGGCGCAGACCAGAAAACATACATGTAGGTTAGTGGTGAAGGCATGTGAAAGGACTGCTGTCTAGTAGAACTGGCACTGCAGTCATGTACATGTCATGCATACTTGTGCTACTACTAGTACATGTATGGCTGAATTGGACGTCATGCTATCTGATGTTACTCTGAGTAACGGCGGAAAAGAACTTGGTTGAGACATTGCTGTGTGATCATTGTATGACCGGCTCTGTCTACTGGACATAGAGCACTATCCGCAGCGTGAGCAGTCGGACCTTAGACAACTGACTGAAGTGGATGTGGTGAATAGAGGGTTATGTGTGAGGAAGGGAGGGGGGGGGCATGGGCTCACGCGTCTCCACGTGTGGATCATTCCTTAGCTGTGAATCCTGCAAAAATTGCTGCTTTCAAATGAATGATGGCTAAACTCCATTTTATCACCAATCTATCAGTAGTACAAGTAGCATTGATTGCAACAGGTTTATCAAGGGATATTCTATGTACATGGCTTGTAGTTACATGGTCTAGGTAAGCCGTGTTGGATAGAATAGCACCCTCCGCCTTGTAACATGCTGCTGTCAACCAATCAACATGTAGTTACACCATTACGTGTACCCGTGTATAGAAACAATACCAAGAGGGTTCAGGGAGACATGCATGTAACCAAGGATAGCAAATTGTAGCTGGTTTGCTTGGTAATTGCCAAATACGCTTAGTGTCCAGTGGTTACCTGCAGTAATACATGCATGACCACAACTGTTTCTGACTATCTAGTCGTCGCAAGTCATAATCATTTGTACTAGCAATGGCAACACAACCTGGAAACACGTGAACGTCTCTTTTTACAAGTTTTAGCCTGCGACTACAATAACGACATTATACGCGCCTGCAGTGTGTGAAGTACGCTAAGACAAACACGAAACTGCGGTTTTCCATACAGCTCAGCGTCAAGATTCGGCAGTGGGGAGGTGACATGAACTTTAAGATAGTAGTACAGCCCAGTACTGCTGAGAGGGGCAGCGTCGGTGAGAACTGAGATGTACCCTGGCTCATTTTGAGACTACAGTACTGTCATAAACTAGTGCTGCTCTGAGCACGAGACTTACAACGCTACAGAATAGTCTGAACACCGGTCGCATGTTGTGGGATGGACATAGCGTAAAGAGTGGGAGTGAGAGTGAGAAGGCATTCTGGTCTTGAGGGACCCTGTGGGTAGCAGCCCCCCTCCAAGATGAAACATTAGGAGACACGAGTATGTGTATATCGCTCTAACCTTACCCTGCTCAATATGCTGAGCCTCAGCTGTATCCAATAGACCAAGGAGGATTGATATGAAAACAGCTGTTGTATTTGAGGCCGCGAAGGAATCCCACACGATGTGGAATAACTCAATATCTGCCGGTCAAACCTCTAATCACCAAAAATACGTTTACGTCATGTACCTGTTAAATCGGGGTGTGACTTCGAGTAGTAATACTCACATCCTCTCATCTAAGATTCTCAATGGTGGTAGCTGGTTGTATTTCTCAACACAATCGTAAGCCGGTGGTAACGCGGATGTGCAACTTCACTGTTACTTTACATGGTTTGTTTGTTTGAAGTTTTATTTTACATCGCAAACCAAACGGGCATTGATGCCCAATATTATGATGGCGATAGAATAAAAAGTGTGGCTCGATAAAGCTGCACTTGAGAAAATGAGAAAACAGTCAATAGGAAGTATTTCACATGGTGAACGCACTCTCTGGTTTGAACCAGTGTCTGCCATCGAGCAAAGCTCGCTGTGTTTTTCCCTGGGAGATAGTTCCCTTTAACCGATTTACAAGAACACTTTGTAAATACATCACTTGAATTTTGCTGTATTTCTTCTCCACTCTTGACATATATGATTATAATTATGGTGTCGAACAAACATTTAGTTTTCACAGTGCAAACATCCTCCATAGACTCTGTCTGGCCGTTGGGGTGACCAGTTCGACTGCGGCGACTGCGATCGGCTAAGCCAGTGACTCAGAGCCCTATTAATGAGACCTGAGAAGGTTCTAAAAAGTTAGCTGACCGGGGATTGTGTGCCACCCAGTAAAGGTACCTCGACATTTGGTGAGGTGAAAGGTTCAGGAGTTAGCGAGGAGAATAGCTGCAGATCAAAACGCCGGTATTGATCTGGTGCAGTAAACAATGTCCCGCTGAGAACCTATCGGAGAATGCAGTGCAGAATGGTAACAGAAGTAAGAACGGTTATACACTGTGATGTAACTTGTGTATATGTTCTGCACATCCGTCTTGGTTGGGGGTTCCAAGTGGACTCACTTACTAACTCTGGCCCCTGGCCTTGGAGAGCCAATGTGTTACAGTATAGATTCTCCCGCTGGGAATCATTCGTGTCGTGCAGATCGAGTGTTCTAGGTGTTGGTACCTAATAGCTCCGGCTTTCATTGACCATGTCCATAATGGGTATGTTCACACCTTCACGCCCTGTCCGTACCTACTAGAGAACAACTAGAGTGCATTGTTGTTCGCCCTAAAACGCCATCGTTTGCGTCACGAGACGCGAACAACATGATGGTGTGTGCACCAAGCCCAAAACCCTGCAGCCAAACTCCTTTCTCATTTAGCCTTGGTAATGCACAGCTGTGTGCTCGCATGCTGTGCATCCAACTGCGATACACCGGCAAAACATTCTTGCTCGCTATTCGGATTCCGGACAGGTCACAATGCCACTGTATATTTCCAAACGCTATTGCGTGTGCTGCCCAGGTACATATGTGTGTAGCGTGGATATGGTGGGCAGTTGCATTGCGTGTGAGAGGCGAATTAACCAGCTGCTGCGGCTGGGCGGCGCATCATTCTGCTCGTTAGGCACCCCGGCGTGGGGATATTGGCTCTGGACGCAATGCGCGTTAAATATAGCAGGCAAGAGCTCTGTATGTTTGTTCTCCATGGAGGCTACCGACATACTGCGAGACCGCAAGGGAAAGTCATTATTTAGGGAACGGATGCTATAGACATGTCAGTTGCTCACCTGCGGGTCCGGCTGCATGTTAGAAACCCAAAGGGGAAAGCGAAGTGATCTCAAGCTTTGAAGGTGTTATCGTGCTAACTACCGGACCTGAGTCTCCGACGACTTGAAGAAAACGTCAGGTGGGTTACATTACGGTTGTTACGTGTGTCTACTGTGGTTCCCTAAGTACCATGTGGGAAAGTATAGAAAAAGAAGTAGAGTATTGCTTGTCCCTTGTTTTCAGTGCGGGCTGGGGTGACATTATCACCATACGCAATACGTAAAGTGCATAATGTGGTTAGAGTTCCATCTAATCAAACGAGTACTTTGTAATTTCATTACAAGTCATGTTGTTCGGGGGCTGAAAATTGTGAAGAAAAGTGGTCCGTCACCACCGGAACCCTTGAAAAGGTCAGCGATGTTCTAACCGCGAACTATCCTGTCAACTGATGGTGTTATTGACGGTTTGAAACAATGTTGATTGGTGTTTTGTCTCACCTTTCCTAATTTAGTTCCTTTACGGTAACTTAAAGGCTGTTTTTAATCTGTTATATACCCTTGAGAGATATCGAAGTGAGTAGCGGTTGTAATGAAAACAATGCGATCACGATAGGGTACTGACAGCTGATTGAAGCAAGCGGATCACAAGTTAGTAGATCAGTGATTAGCGCTATTGTTGCTTCAGCTGTCGTAGGTTAGTCGCCCTCACGTCCATGATGGGGAAGAATGCGGCACGTTTACTTTGAAGTACATGCATACTATGTGATTGTAATGGCAAATTGTGACCACTTCTGAGTGCGAGAGCGAACACTTTCGCAGATTTGCGAGAGGGAGATGTACATGTAGTGGATTATCCCAAGGGGGAGGTTACCGTGCAATCATGCAACATGAGTGCCAGGACACTTTGGTGCGATGTTCACGCATGAAGCTCAGAATCAAGAGTATGAAATCATGCTTCTTGTGTGACTTAAGAATTCTAAATATAGATCACCCGTTCTGACAGCTACAAAGGAGATGTGATCTGCAGGCTGTCCGGGGCCCTTCATACGTTAAAAGGTTCATCAAAGCGTGTCTCCCCGAGGCTGTAACAACATGAACAGTTGCTGTGCGATTGTGAGCTGGGTACAGGATGAGATCAGGCCAGCTGTGCTTGCAGCGTTCAAGATACGGGTTCATGGCAGATAGAGTATCCGTAGCCCTCGTACTACCTACATTGTAGACGCAGCAAGCACGGTGTTCAAGATAAAACAAAGAAGCGAACTGCAATTCGGTCATACCGATTCTGTTCCTGAGAAAAGCTTGTCGAACTTTACCCCTAGTTTGAGCTTAGTTTTGTAACAGCGAGTAACAGATTTGCAACTGTATCTGCTGTTCGTGTGTCGCTCTCATAGTTTGACAGTCATCGCAAGAATTGTCCTAGCCATGGATTCCATTATCACGTGCACGCAACTCAGTAGAGCAGCACTATTGAGTCCATCCTGCGCGCAGGAGCGATCGTCGCCCGTACTCTCTGCACGGAGCCTGTTCGCTGTCGCTGCACTCTTATACTGTAAGTGATCATGATGATAATTATGTATAATTAATATTATGACTATTTGTGTGCATGCCCCCCGTAACGGTATTTGCATGTTCTACCATTCCAAACTCTAGACTAGGCCCCGCGGAAAGAGTCACTTATTTATTTGCGTGCGCGTGCATCTCTCGTTCTCTGTTCAGCAGTTTGTAGTTGTGTTTGCATGTGTCCTTATGTGGGTTGTTCCTTTAAAAGAGCTCTCTATTGTTGTTTAACACTGTTGAAAGTTAGTTGAAACTTTGGAAACATCAGCACATAATTCCCGGTGACACTTGTCTTGAAGTATATGTATGCGCTCTGCTTTTACAATGACCAGGATAAACTCCATTGCAACACAACCTGCGTCTATGGTGGAACCCATCCAAAATAGGACCGGACGTGCGAGGGGATTTACCCTGCCACTCCGACTACATGTACTAGTAGTCATCCTTGAAGTCATCTGTAGCAATATTTGAATGTTAGAACCAGTGTACAGCAGTGCAGTATACCGATGAAGTTTCCAAGATGCAGGAGCTCAAGTAACAGTTCTTAGTTAGTGTTGACATGCAGATAGACGATGATGCAGTGAATGCACATTTCGCTGCTATGCATGTTTCAACAATTTCCGCTGCATTACAACACGTTATCACGTGCCCAGATCCGGACCTTACCCAGCGACACAGGTGGTGTATTTGTTAGACACGCACACACACACACCACTGGCACCATGCTGTGAGGAGGGATACCTAGCTACACGATTAAAACCAAATATGGCTCCTTGGGTCGAGAATGTGTCCGAAGACGAGTAGAAACGTTTGGAATCGAGTCAACCAAATACATGTTTTGTTGAACTGAGCCTCATGGCCATCTCGTTGCTAATGGCTACTTGTTCATAGCACGATCAGGGGAGTGAGAATATGGAAACTCCCAAGATGTCTTCTTCACATTGAACTTACTATAATACCCAATATGACTCATATGTTTCTTTGATCGCAAGTGTTTCTATGGTCACATCTCTACCCTCTTCCTTCAGTCTTCCAGTCTCTACTATCCGTCCTCTATTCGTCCTGTGTGATTGTATTTGTGTGTTAATCTTCCATTCAGCCTCTCTCTTATCCCGTAACTTCTCTTTCAAGCTTGCTCTCCCTGTTTTCTAATCTTCTCTTCCTTTCTAACTTGTCCCATGCCATGATGGCATTACATAGTTTCCCATCATCATTTCTATGTTCCAGTGTGCTCGTCATTGTCAGATGGCGATTCCTTCCCGAGTTCACACACGCACGTGCACATGTGACTCGGCTTCGACCGATGATCGGGGTCATTCGATTATGAAGAGGTGATTTGCTCCAAGCGTTGGACCTGCTACATCCTGCTGCGTGGACGTACTAGTCACGCCATTATGACAATGACTAATAATACTTAATAGGTAAATGACATTCCTTGTAACGGTGACTTGCTAGTCATCGCTGACATCGCTGACCAGTCCAGTCCTGGGGCTATAATTATGACGAACGTCACCTTCCCCGGATCAAGCACTGTGGCCATAGTGCCAGGAATGTATCCTAAAGCAATTAATACTAATTGAAAGCAGTGGGTCAAGTGGACAAAGAACTCCAGTCATGACTCAGAGATATTACCTGTGCCAACTTGTAATTGTGCTGGGTAAGTCTATGATCCGTGATCCTTTAGATGTCGTCCTGGCACAGTACAGGCTCGAGTACTCAGCCTGACAGGTGGATGGACGTTCTAGTTAAAATACATTTAACCTACACGTGTTTACGACAAATTATGTACCAAGCAGAGATGCCTGGTTACTCTGGTAACATCTTCCCAGTCGATCTACATGGAAGTACGTGTATGACGCTCTGTGTCAGTACATGTATTATGAGCAGTTATGAGCAGTCTCACAAGAAGCCATGTTGGAAAAGGCCAGACGTTGCGCACGAAGACTTTTTTAAACTCGGAAGGGCATTTTTGCTACTAGAGCTGGTGGTGGCGGTACTACTGATGCGGAAAACTCGGTCTAACCGAGTCTCTACGTTAACCTCGGAGTCACTCTGGACGAAAATCTTCGCTGGTCACCGCAAGTCACCTCTATCGTCCGACGCACGGCTATGAAGCTGCGGATCCTCCGCCAGATCCGGCACTGCCTAACAGTGAGGCAGGTGATGCTGTATTACTCTGCCCTTGTCATACCGGATTATGGCGGATATTCTATATGCGTCGAATGCGTTTCTCCCAGGACTGTCTGCTGAGCAGCGGAACACAGTAGCCAAACTGGATAAACGTTGCATCCGTTGCGTGGCCGATGAGCACCCATAGGCCCACACTCTTCTCCTGTACACCAGGCTGGGTGTCTGCCCAGTGCTGGAACGAGGAGAATGCAAGCTCCGACTCCTGACATTTAGAATCCGTTCTGGAATCGTCAGTGAGCTGTTGTCGTCCCGAATTGTATTGCAAGGCCCGCCGACAGGCATGACCACTCGAGGTCAATTGGGACGCAACCTTCCCCTCCCCCTGGCCCACAGTGCTTCTGGCGCATGCCGACCGCTTCTAGCCAGCTGCCGACTCTGGAATGGCCTGCCCGACTGTATGAAGTCCATAGTATCTGTCCGTGAATTCAAACGCATGCTGCGCGTATTTTACTTCGGTTAAATGTAACGGCTTTCGTAACCTGCTGATGAGGCTCGATAGAATCATGCTACGATGACCCGACTTGTAAATTTGAGATCCATTTTTTTCTGCTCGTCTTGACCCTGCCTCCCCTCATTGCTACTTCCATTTTCGTATTTTTATTTTCCTTTATTTTTCTCTTCATTTCTGACTCTTCTTACTGGCTGTTATCGCTTCCATAATATTGGGCAGAACTGCCCGTTTGCCTTGCGATGTAAAATAAATAAACAACAACAACCGTGAAAAGGTTTTTAGGGCATGGTTGGGTTTGATTTTAGCATCTCTTATTAGGTGAGGATAAAATGTCAACCAAGACCATTGTCTTGGCAAACACCATTCAAATGATACACGGATACTTGAACATTGATATTCTGCAGTCTATCGTGGAACCAGACCCATTTTCTCTTGTCTCTCTATTCGGCCAAAACGTATCCTTTGCCGAGTCGATGGTCCCACTTCGAAGTTAAACATGTTTAGGAGGATGTCGACAATTACCAACCAGATTTAATCCGAACAATCGTTACGTTCTCTCCCATTTCTCTAGTTTGGTTGAAAAGCTGGGCTGGGCCATCTCTCCGATTTCGCTCAAATATTGCAGGTATGTTTCCTTTGGGGTCTAGGACAACCTTCCAAAAGGATTCGTTGCACAACTAATACTTACGGACACCTTGGAACTGGGGACTACCTCGAAATGGGCCCAAAATATGACGGCGATACAACGGAGCTAAGAACAAACCACCACCATGCCAACACTACCTCACCTTGTTGATCATGGGGGGGGGGGGGGGGGGGGGGGGGTGTTGAACAACTAACCTGGTAACCACGTGTTACTTGATCAAATCCGTCGTTCCTCTATGTCACGCGGTGGTCGGGTCACGGCCAGTTTCAGGACGCAAACATGCCGTGCTTATAGATCACACAAATCGAGATTTGTTCAATTTTTCTGCATGCACGCAGAGCTTTAGCTTTGCTAGCTGCTAGTGAAATAATTCGAGTCGCTCAGGGAAGGAAGTGCTTGTTGTAATGTTTGGAGTGACAAGGGTTGTCAGTGAAAATTTCTTGTCAGACTGGGGTGACAACGCTGCAGTGTTTGGCGTACTGGCGTCTGGAGTGGTGCCTGGTGTTGGAGCTTGAGGAGGCGCTTTCCGTCGTCGGGTTGGAAATTGGCCATGTTGCAATGTGGTGAAGCGAAAATATTCAAATTTGTGTATTCCCAGAACTTGAAAGTGGAGCACTTTTACGAGATATGTCCCAGTCGGCAGTGGAGATGTCGATGTCCACTGTCTTGCAGTGCATGGTTCAGGAAAATGGACATTGTAAAAGGTTCCCGTTATGGCCGGCCCTTGAAGTTTGGCTATTTTAGCGATGCAATTTAGTGTTATCAGTCTGAATATGATGGCCATCGCTTTCCTGGATGTAGTCATGGCTCAGTGTGGTGATTATATGAAGACTACTGAGGTGAGGTAATGTTGGCATGGTAGCGGTTTGTTCTTAGTTTCGTTGGGGTAAATTAATGTAAAATATATACAAATACTGTACCAGCGCTCGCTTTTGGGTAATCATGCAGTTTAGGGTCCCAAATTATTTCGCACTTTCCCAGTGTTCAGTGTACTGTCACACGCGTTTTCAGTGTACTTTCACATCATGAACTTTATTTTCATGAAAACCGAGGACAGATCAGACTGGGTACTGCTGGTGAACACTGCGGAGCAGGGAGCCGAACGTGTTGTCTTCCGCGCGAACTCTCTGTCTCCTCACGAACTCGCAGAGGTACGTCGGGAACAACTCTCGCGAGGTGCCGAAGTTGCGCTTCAGCTGGCGCTTGGCCCGCATCCACATGTTTTCCACGTTGTTGGTGTGGATCGTTCGGTCGTCCGGATCAACAAAGTTGTCGTCGTGGACGACGACATCGTGCTGGCATACGCCACCGTCGATGTTCCTGATCTGCGCGTATGCGGCCCAGCCGTCAGAGATGATGCGTGAGCCAGGCAGAATCCACAGGAAACAAAACTTTGACAAAGGAAACAAAACTTTCACACGAGAAAAGAAGAAGCATAGTGAAAGTACACTGAAAACGCGTGTGACAGTACACTGAACACTGGGAAAGTGCGAAATAATTTGGGACCCTAAACTGCATGATTACCCGCTTTTGGACCACAATTCCGTCGTAATTTGGGCCCATTTCGAGGTGGTCCCCAGTTCCAAGGGGTTCGTGAGTCGTGCAGCGAATTTTTTGCATGGTTGTTCTAGACCCCAAGGGCAACCTACTTGCAGAATTTGAGCGAAATCGGAGAGATGGCCCAGCCCAACTTTTCTGGTTTTCTCAGACATGCTCTCTAAAACGTTTCACTGTACTACTGTGTGCCACTGTGTTACAGTGTCATCTAGCTTGCTGACTACACCAGTATGCTATGGTCACTCACTGCATCCAGTGGAGCGAGGCAAGCATTCGCACGGTGTTCGCAAGAACGTGCCGAATAGCGTAGTAGGTAAGAGCAAGGCGTCTAGCATCTAGATGTCTTGAATCCTGGTTATTCACGATTGCATTCATTCAGACTGCAGCCATTGGGTCATGATATCGGGCAACTGTGCCCGTTTGAAATTGATGTAAAATATATACAAATACTACATAATAAGATGATGCCATGATAACTTTTTCGGAGACAAATTCGTGCATGCCGGTCCCCGCGGGGGCGACTCCAAGATTTCCATTCACCTCCAGGCGAATGTCCCCAAGGCGAATATCCAGGACCAAGGTGGTCCATCAAGAGAGTTTATGTTTCGGAGTCACTCTTACAGTGTGTATTGTATTGTCACAAGCAGATGCAGTATACTAGTGAGCCCTAGGTTTTTATTTAAGTGATGCCGCTGGATTATAGGCGTTGTACTGAACGTCAGAGGTAATACACACAGACACACGCATACTAAAAAACACGCACACATTCAAACATAAACACACACACACACACACACACACACACACACACACACACACACACACACACATACACACACACACACACACACATACACACACACACACACACACACACACATACACACACACACACACACACACACTCATACACATACACGTACAAACACACTCACGTACACACACACACACACACAAATGCACACACACACACACACACACACACACACACGCACACACACACATGCACACACACACGCACACACACACATGCACACACACACAAATGCACACACACACACACACACACACACACACACACACACACACACACACACACACACACACACACACACTCATACACATACACGTACAAACACACTCACGTACACACACACACACACACACAAATGCACACACACACACACACACACACACACACACACACACACACACACAAAGCTACATGTACATTGTACTTCATGTAGTTTGGTGATGTAATTCAATTGTGTACTCCACGTCCCTGTTCTCTTAGAACCATGTCCACTGTGTCATCGCGTGAGGAAAGCGAACAAGAGCAAGTTCCTGCAAGTCATTGACGCTGTGTGCAAGCGAGATTATGGTATGTAACCGTATGTACATGTACGTGCATATGCATTCGTGTTGCCAATAACAACAAAAACAGGCTTGCCAGAAAAAAAGGTGTGAATGGTCTGGGTTGGTTGCCTGTCGTGTTCTGTTTGCGTCACTGCGTGTAACTTGTAAGTGTATGTTGCAGTGTGAGTTGATTATATGGAGTGGTGGATCTCTCCCAAATGTGTGAGCCCGTAGAATATTACAACAGGCCGGCTGTCCTGTCCTCGGTTGATAATCACGCTACAGTGAAACGGGGCCGTGCAAATGTACGTTGTAAGTTGTAACCATGGTGATCAGGCATTATTCTGTATCGGAGCTTGAGCTTAAGATCAAATGACTATCGGAGGATGACTCAGGGTCCTTCATAAAAAGTAATGCCCACTGCATGTTACATGTATGAGTACGAGTATTAGCTATCCAAGGCACTTTATTGAAGCTGAAGTCTCAGGGCGCTCCTGACATCAGCATACTGTGTGGCACATTCCGTATGAGGGGGTCTAAGACTGTATTGTGTGCATGCATGAGCTACCATGTACTGTACCAGCACGGTGTCCTGCATTGCATTGGGGGCGATAATTGTTGGAAAGATCACATTCCCGTGTATTCCAAATATGTATGGTTGGTATGGACACCGTTCGTCATCATTTGCCAAGTTTGACCTAATTAACCAGCTAGCTACTAAATACTTCTGTAGGCACCCCAGGAACTCCATGTCATCGCTATTAGCATGTCATTTCCGGCGCCAGGTCTTTCAAAGGCATGGCCACCATGCCACATTTGGTATCGACAACTGCAGGGGCTTTGAGATCATGTCGCGAAACATAACTGTTTGAAGTTAAGCCACTTTGCATGCACACTCAGTGAACTGGGGTTATGGTGAGGTGGATCGATTACCAGACCGTGTGCTGAAATGTGAGGCGAAATCTGGCCACCCTCTGCTGGACACTAAGTACAGTGGTCCCTCTATAATCCGGCACCATTTGTGCCACGAAAATCTGCTGGATTAGGGAGGGTGCTGGATTAACAAATCTGATTTACTGCTGCAATGTGCATGAAGAGGACATTTTGGCTACTGAAAATTGTGCTGGTTTATCGAGGGTGCTGGATTATAAAGTGCCGGATTAGAGAGGGACGACTGTATACATATTCTGGCAGTATGGGTGGATGTTCTCTGATGCTGATATTTTCATTGAAATTGGTGATAGCCACGGGGTATAAGTACACAGGAACAGTGTGGTACGTCACACTTGTGTAAACAACTCAATTATTTAAGTCAGATTGAAACACTTGACTGACGTGAACTGAAAAACCGTCAGGTGGTGCCTACTGGGGAACGAACAGTGATTGAATTTGAATAAAACCTTTCCTTGCAACTCCCTGCTGAGCTGTCCGAAATTCAATTATCAACTTGCAATACAGCTCTGTGACCACCTGCAGTGAATGTAGTTAGGGCATACACAATGGACAAGGAACTCAAAATGTGTTTTTTCACTCACTGCAAAGCTCAGCAAGGACCAGTTTTGCATGATAAAGAGTTCTTAGACCCATGCACGGGCTACACACTTGACGAGTTTCGTTGCTTTTCCTCCTGATTAGACAAACACAATGCCTCGGTATGTGAGTTAATCAACTAGGAAGCGTATGACAGTTGCACTTCATTAGTTTGAGGGATGTGGACATGCTGTGCGTGCATGCTACGAAGTGAGAGGAGGAGGCTCAGGGACCTGGTTGAGAGGGTATGTGTACCGGCACCTGCTGGTTCGAAAAATTGCTCATCTAGGTACACAGTCGTGGACCTGGTCAAGATTGGGTTGCTTCGGTTAGTATGATAAGCATCTAATCACCTTAAAAAGCGTTTGGAATGAATCGACATTGGAACGAAGTGTTTATGTTCCGCATCATTCATTCTTTGCGTAATATTTTTTAAATGAAGACTTTGTTCCAATGTCGATTCAAGGAGTGCTGTTAATTGAGATTTTTATGATTCTTATAGATAGCTATCACCTTTGCCTTTAAACAAAATCTATTTACATATACATGTACATGTATACTCAATCTGCGGACAGCATGCTGTTTCGTCCTTTGTGAACTCATCAGCGCAGCTCAGAGAATATGAGGCCGAAACTGATAGCAATGAAAAAAAATTCCAAAGCCAGATTTAAATCAGGCCATATATTATACACACATGCAAAATCACGATGGATGCTCCTGTATAGAAGATGATGCTAGGTACAGTTTGACTCGACTGACAACCCAGACATAGAGCAGGCCCTGGTGTTTATTTACCGGTAGGTACCTTCAAGTTTGAATGCCGGATGAAACATGAGTAAATCATCGAAGGGCTCCCTGTTAGCCTTTCAAAAAAACATTCTCTATAGCTTGTGCATTTAATGGTGGCATGTTGCCGACCACGTTGATTGTACTGTGAACCTCTATGTCTGCAGCTTTTGGCGTCAAAGTGGTGGATTTGCAGACCGACAAATTTATCGTGGAAGTATTTGGAGTGTTCAAGGTCAGCAAACTTCCGCTGTATTTGAAGCCACTCGAGGCGCTGGATGCCTCTGAGGATTCCGATGTGGGTAGCTTGCTGACAACGCGCCACATTGCCTTGCATCGAAATGATAGTCTGTACATGTCCGTCAACAGACCAAGCTACTCCGTTCACAGGTAAATTGGAGCGACACATGACCTACATTGTGTAGGCACTAAACACGTCGTAGTGAATGACATTGCGCATCGTCATGTACGTTTAAATCGTTCCAATTCCTCATGCTCTGGCTTTAGTTTCAATCTAATCTCTGCATAGTTTTTTATTGAAATCCTTGTG
Source organism: Sycon ciliatum (assembly GCF_964019385.1). NCBI lineage: Eukaryota > Metazoa > Porifera > Calcarea > Leucosolenida > Sycettidae > Sycon > Sycon ciliatum. The sequence goes on from NC_088654.1 coordinate 23,126,169, forward strand.
ATAGCTGTGTGCTGTGTCAAATTCAGATGAACTTTCCCCCCCCCCCCCTCCCCCTGCCTAAAAAACACCCGGTACTATCCCGGCCTATAAAGACGGAATGATGGTTTTTGTCTTTGTCTGTGAGGTAGTTGTGATCATGGTACAGGTTTTGAACTACTTGACGATTTTTGTATGTTGCTTCTTTGTGCGTGTTCTCCTGGTATTCATTGCCACTAGATACTGCTCCTGTCCGCATTTGCATCACAACAAACGCTATCTAATCGCCGGTGACGCTGACCTGAGAACCACGTCGTTCGTCCTGGGACCGGAGGATTTCTCCCGGCGGTGGAACAATCGGACAATGACGGATGTCAAGCTAGCACTACGACTCTGCCCACTGGCTACAGCCGCTGCTGCCGCCAGGCCTGACACGCACAATTAGCTGATCATGTAATACTAGTGTGCTGCGCAGTCCCACGGTCTTTCAGGACAAACCCTTACAGTATGGTCTACGAAGGCTACCATTAACTGAAACTCATGGCCTGGGCAGATCAATGACATCATTTTCAAATCTGTTTTGTCCTGGCTGTGTGCAGTGTTGCCATTGTGTGGGTACACTGTTACTATGGCTGAGGCTGCTCTAAATTCGAAATTCCCTAGTTTACATGCATGCAGCAGCACACACCACCACCACCAACACTATTGGCGCACCATGCTATGAGTCTTATGCCATCCGAAAACAGTCCGTACACCTCGTCAGACATCTCACATCTCTGGATCACTTCATCAGCAGGTCCAGCATTAACCCACCGAGTTAATTCAGGGTAGGAGAACAGTAACTCTTCTAGTAATCGATTTCTAAATAATTTTGTGATGCATGCTAGCTGGTGTGATCATTTGATAGAGCCATGCTGCAAGATTTGCCTATCATCCCCCACCCCCACACTCACTACACTCACTACACTCACATCCGCATAATTATAATTATTATTATTTTCATCTTGAACAGCTCAGCACTATCCACGATGTGATTAATTAACCTTTCTTTGAAGTAACTTTAGAGTGATAAAACGCGCAAACAAGAAATGAATGTACACGCTTTCTTATATGTTTTGCCCACAACTGGACAAACCCACATGTACACGTATATTCCGTGTTTTTACTACCTCTATTTTAAATTTTGTGGCTAGCCCGGATGCAAATTTAAATGCGAAATCTAAGGTTAACTCTGCATTACATGAACAATGATAATAATATCATTGGTTCGTCTGGTTGGCGTGTGCGTAGTTTGGAGTCGGTCTTATAAGATTTTCCGATTACAATTTACGGAACATGCCGTTGGTTTGATCGTGAACTACCAGTCATAACTCGAACTAGAGATCATCTCAGGATGTGTACTGCAGCTTCGTGGCTCACCACCATACACGTAGCTACTGTATAGAAGAAGTTGTGGTGATGGTGGCTATGATGTTGGTGTGTGTGTGTGTGTGTATACTATAAGGGGATTTGGTGCGAGCATGTGTTGGCCCTTCCAGTATTTCTACGCTCTCCCTTCCACGATGATCAGTGAACGATGCGCTAATTCTACGGTCTCGCCGATAGGAATTTCGCTACTCTCTGGCATTCCCAATGCCCGGACCTAGATATGTTCACATTGTGTTGATGCAGGGTCGTGAGAGTGTGCGGGTGTGTGCGTGGTTACAGGTGCATTGGTAATAACTCTTTCACTCTGGCTCTACGCTTCTAAGTAAGTTCAAGATGAGTTTCACACATTCAAGGCCATTTCAATATCAGTCCCCATACATGACATCCTATCATCCTATGCACTCCCACGAGTGCGAAATACAGACCATGGGTCCTTCCACTGCAGACAGGAAGCTTGGAAGCCCATGCCAAGTGCCGCGATTCTTCGTGCTACTACCATGACTACGGAGCATCAGCAAATCGAATTTTCGATTTGATTATTCGAATGGCAAAAAGAAAATCAGAGAGAAAATTCGAATGAAAAAGAGGTTCAGCATGTAGCGCAGTCCAGTATTTTCGAATCGAGTTTTTTTTAGCTTGAGCAGTTGAGGACTGGGATTTAGACATGTGCAATGAACGGAGTTGCTGTTGTTTCTCATTGCCTTTGGGGATGACGCGAAGCGGCGGATGCTTCATCCGATTCAGGCTATTGGCGATAGGATCTCTCTTGGAGACCCCTTGAAAAGGCGGATCTCGGCCGAGCTCCTCCGCTATCACTTGCATATCAGAAGACCCGCGGACGAATAGGTGAGGGTGGGCCCTACACTGCCTCAGCAGAATGAGATCCATGGTAAGGTCGACCCTCAAATATTTGGCACACTTTGAGTTGCCCTCTCCCTGCGGGGAACTCACCATAGACGCAGATGCCGAGACAACGCCAGCAGGGCTACTGCAGTACTGGGAGCAGGAGGCATACCGGGGCTGGTAGTTGGTGACAAAGCCATGATTCCAGGATACTTGAAATGAAACAAAATGCACACTTGATAAAACTTTTCACAGTTCGAGAGAGAGGAAAGCGTCAAGATTGACAAGAAGTCCGGACTAGTATGTACTTTAGTAAGAACTAGTAGCTACATGCGCAAGAATGAGTACTCGTAGTACGCCGTGTACTAGAGCACGCGCGGAGCATTCGAAAAGTATTCGAAAAGTATTTTCTGTTTGCGGGCATTTTTCAGTCGAACAAAGCCCTAGTTTCGACTGATTGAGTGCTTTTCGTGACGATTCTCGAATTTCATTCGAATATTCGATTTGCTGATGCTCCGTATTATATGGCCTCACACTACTATAGTACTAGTACTAGTCCATCGGCCAAGTCTCAAAATCGAAAGTGGTGATGCACTGAGCTTCCAACTAAACGCGACCATACCCAGCACGTAGAGAATATATCAGAGAACACTATTCCGTTTGTTGGACGTGCCGAATTCAGTCCAGGGCATCGATACGAAGCGTTCTTCGTCGCCGAGTTTTTTACTGTGCGCTCCATTTGAGAGTGCGCAGAGTTCTGATCGAGAGTTTTTTGAGCAGATTTTCAAATTTTTGAGGCTGTCAGCTGACAGCTGTCAACCCTAAATGGCACTTAGTATGTGACAGGCAATAGGTTTTGGTGGCTCCGTATGCCTTCTAATAAGTTCTATCTTCCTTCGTTTCACTTCGCTGCTTCGCCCACCACCTCAGGAGATGACAGCGTACCTGCACTAGTCAGCTCTCGCTAACCCTGTCTCTCTTTCTCCGTCTTAGCGCTCGTCATTCGTGTCCTTCTGCTGGGGCGAGCTTGATACTGTTGTGTCGTAGTTTTTAGGCAATAGTGGCTGTTGTTCCCGTGACGATCAGGATTTATGGAGAAAGACGACGACTCGCCAAGTTCCCATGCAGCCACAGACGGCGTAGCAATTCTTACCGCCAGCCCTTGGAGCAACGGAAGCGGCCTGAGTTGGAAATCGTGTCTGTGTAATTGTGCCACGATACGGATGAAACACACAGGCTCGCATGTGACGAGATGAAGATAATCTCAACAGGCTGACGGAAATCCAACAGGCTCACGGGAACGCTGCAGTTATGGTCGGAGACGCGGAGTTGTTTAGTCACTGGTAAATGTTGCATCGAGTGCTGTGTGCTCTAACACAATTGTAAAAATCATGAAAAAGCGAAAATAATGCAATGGTGGGGCTGAGTGGTGTTCTGTGGAGGAGACGTCGCTGTCTCGGTATTCAACGCCGGACCCTGTATTTCAAGTCTGTGGTCATGCTCGATCATAAGTTCCTGTATGGCTCCAGTGCCTTCTCAGCATTGTTGGCGGGTAAGCACCTGGATCGTGTCCAAGTACTGCGGCTCTGGTGGCTTGAGGGATGTACGGGTGCTCGCCGTGCACCCCTGCCGGCAATCTGCTAGTGAAGCTTGGTACCTACTGTGTCCGGGAGATTTTCATCCAGAAGCTGATCTTCCTAGGCTGGAGCTGCTGCTACTCCTGTGCTCGCCCTCAACCACTGGCGCTCCTACTCGGCTCCAGTGTGGGCCATTAACCACCCTGCCCGATTTCGCACTGTTGCTATTCCACACCGTCAGCATTTAATTCTGAGGTCAGACCTTGATCCCTCCCACCATATGCTATCTGTCTGTCTGCCTCTCTCTCACACACAGATATGCACGCATACACACCAACACACACACACACACATGCACACACAGTGACACAAACATACACATAGCCAACTTCTCTGTGTTTGGTGATCATCATCTGTTTTCTGATGTGCAAGCTCACCTCTGATGCCGATTACTTCCTTGCTTAGACCCGGTCTGCTATTAGACCAGTCTGCTCTCCCTTCACTCGCTTGTAAATCCTACTTGGAGCAGTAAGGTTGTGTCACTGCTCCTACTGATGTCATTGTTGTGAAAGCAATATCATCGCCATTGGTGGTAATTTTCCACCATGCATGAATCATTGACAATCATCATCTATGTGTCACGGCCTAACCAATGACCATCCTCGTAACTCCCCTCATCGTGACTAGTGCTGTACCGTTGAAACCTACTTTGCTTCAGTGTATATTCGCTCCAAAGCTCTTGTTTTGTTGCATAGTGATCTGACGCAGTGTGCTATAGCCTATCGGGTAATATGGATAAGATTAGTACAGTCGGAATCGCCTATCGAGTGACCAGGTACATGTATAAGGATACTAGTACATGTATACCGGCTTAATGATATCGGAACACAAATAGCACTATGTGTGCAATGTTCCTTTCTAAGCTCACGCTGTGCGGTGCAGATAGGTCATGTGTCGTTGCCAACTTGCCGCATGTGCATGTGCAGCAGGAAGGCACCACATTTGCGACTACTACTTATACTGTACAGCATTGTGTGCTTACATGCATCTACGGCCTTGTGGATGCAATTGAGTCTCACATACATGTACATGAAATATTGCTTGTAGTGCGGCATCAGGTGTTAACATACAATGGCTAAATATTTTTCTCGCAATAATGACCGTATTCACCACAAGTGTGTTTATGTCCAGAGCCAACTCAAGTCCTACTTTATTTATGACCATGACAACAAGACTTCCGGGCTGAAATTCTTCTATGACAGGCATGAACACTTGCCTTACAATTGTTCGTGATTGTACGAAGTACTATTATTCGCTGTTGCATCAATTTTGCACCATTTACATTGTAGTGCCACTAGTGGTATCACCTGCATGCGTATTGAGTCAAACAAGGTTACCTCTGTATAATTATGCTTATCGTGGCTATCAAGAGCTTCGATGCAAATTCCCAGCTGACGAATGGTGTCCAGCTTGTGTTCAGCTCAGCTGGCACTCACAACTCATAATAATTGCGTTCTAGACGCCAGATGATATGTTTCAGCTACAATGTAGACAAAACGTCCGTGTTCAAGAAAGCCGTCACTTCATCTTCTGTCCATCCTCAATAGCACGTTCAAGCAAATACGTCTGAAACACAGCAGCGACAATCCGACAGCGGCGACACGCCGTCTTCTCCGAATGAGCTTCTTCCGTTCTACTTCAGATAACTGATTCCCCAAAAAATGTCAAAATATATAATAGATTTCCACCAATCTCGCTAGAATCTTGCGAACCGTCAACATGCATGCATTTCAAGTGTTCGAGCGTGCGTAGATTCTGCTCAGCGGCTCAAGAACATTCGCCAAGCGAAAAAAAGTCGATGAGAAAGATGTAATGGTGGACGAAATTACGAAAATCGGAAGAAGGTATTCGACCCAGTTCGACTATCCTGGACTGGATTGGCAACGTCCAACAAACGGATTCGTATTCTATGGGGTCTCCTGAGCTAGTGTGCCAAAGGGCGTTTAGTTGGAGCTTCAGTGCATCACCTTCGCCGAAAGAGGCCCTTTCTGAGATTTGGCCGATGGACTATACTACTATACCCCGTTGTCAGCTACTCACACCATGGCAACACCTTTACACCAGTGGTAGATCTACGCACTGCTGTTAGAAGTAACAGTTCTAACACGTGACAGTCTCTACTGTGCCCCTCTTCATCTAACTGCACTTTCTTACTCTTAGCATGAACTCTACATCTTTCAGTGGGCCGTATGCGTGTTAAAACAAAATGGCGTCACGATTTATTGAAAGTGGTATAGTTGGTGGAACGAGTGTTCAAACCCATTTGAACTTCATACTGTTCGTCTTCTTTTTGACATGCTCTCTTTCCATCGTCCTTAGCTTTTGTTTGTTGAGAGCTGTTTTGGCTTTCTCCTATACCTCTGGGGGATGCCAAGTGATGGTTTTGAGAGGCTGGTGATGGCTGTGAGCGAGAGTTTGCCGATCGGCGTCGTCCTCGCTATAGCGATGAAAATACTAGTTACTGCGCACCTGGCAGATATCACAACACGTCGGAGCGTCCAGGAGCAAAGGAATCTTGGGTTTTCACTGGAATCTAGTTCCTCCAGCATCGTGTAGCCCACCGTCGGTGAATGGCGGTCCAGAAAGGTCGAAACTGGTCTTCTGCAGCATCTCGCAGTCCTGCGAGGCACACTGAATACGCCTGTCATGTATTCTACAAATAAAAATCACGAAGTTGTGGACTTTACAGTGATGAGTCTATCCTGTATGCTGCAAAAGACGCAGGAAATGTGACTGGTGTCCGTACACTGGACGCCAATATCATCCCAGTCTTCTCCTGCAGGATCTGTTTGACATTGACATACCGGTATGCAGTGGGTCGACATTGGCCTGGTTTGGCAGCTATCTGCCTGGGTGGATGTAGCAGGTTTGCATTGGCGCGTCGTCCAGTCCGACATTTTCTTGTAACTGTGGAGTACCGGCAGGGTCTGAGAGGTTGCTCGTGCTGTGAACACATCTCTACTGCCTGTCTCGTCCTGGAAGTGCCGTCTCGCCGCTTCCTTGCTCTACAGTCACGCCGTTATTTCGCTTTGTTTCGTGGTGCAGCTCAAAACCTGCCCAAACAACGGTGAGCTCGCAACATGGTATGGACAAATTGCACCACTCATGCTGGTTAACTAAAACCGGGATAGTCGAGTAAGCGAGTTCACTCCCTGGGCCATGGCAAGATCTGTTCAGCGCGGGCTATTCCAACCTCCAAGTGCATAGTCACCGATCGATCCATGCGATGGTGGTTGACCTACAAAGAGCCAAGGTCTACGAGTACTACTATTGGATGCTGTCTACATGCAGTCAACAAAATCAAAGTACCTCAGTATGCCCCAGAACAGGGCATGTGCATCTATAGCATGACACAACAGGGGTTCTGGCGGCACCTGTCAAACAAGCAGTAGCGACTAGTGCCAGCTACCTATTGGAGGCTAGCCGCTACAGTCTGTCACTGGAGATAATTATTATGTTCACTGTTTAGACTGAGCACAATCAATGATGCCCAATCAATCTGCCCAATGTGTGTTCTGTTCCACCTAATTATAACGTCCCATCGCATCAACCCTACTACACACACATGTCGTCACTCTAGCACGACTTGTGTTATTATTGTTTATTTTGATTCGCACGATAAATAGAGCACAATAAACGTTAACTTGACCGAAGGTTAAAGGTGACTGCAGATAGAGGAACACATCGAGGTACAGGTACCGGCATCAATACAGTATCAGAGAGGTACGCAGAAAAAACTCTCGTAAGCCCAAGGGGAAGTGGTTGATGAGGGATGAATGCACTCTCCACGCTCGTCTACACTGTTCGTGGAAATGCACACATACATACAATAATATACAACATAGCAATAGCATGCACAGAACCGAACAATTTCATGTTCACACATGCAAGCACAGACCTGAACATTAGTACCAAAAGCCGATACAGACAATATCCCCATACACACAGACGCACACACACACAATGTCCCATGTATGCGCCCGTGGCGAGAAAAGCACGCAAATCTAAAAATGCACTGGATGTGAACCCACAGATTTTCTCTAATAGCAATGATAGCGGATCTGATTCTGAATGAAACACACACACAATACAATTATTGAATGCCCATCCGCAGATGATGGCAGGTCCTGAAAGAACAGGCAGTGTTCCAGTGATGGGGAACAGAACTTCGAGTGGCGAGTGAGGTATACACACACACGTGCGTGCGCGGGCACACACCAAAGTATGAAGAAATAGAATCGACATCGTAGTATTCATTGGTTGGGGAATGGAAAGGAAAATAAAACATTGCTGTAGGTTATTGTTGTAAGGACACTGGGAGCACAACAGAAAGGTAAGCAACTTGCTTTGAAGCAAAGAAAGTTATTATTCCACGGATCTCAGAAGGAAGGAACGTTCCAGAATGCTGCACTGGCAACAGGCGGCCTGCATGTGCGCGGCCCCTGCAGTCGGTCCAGCTGCCGGCCTTGCAGTGCTGAAAAGAATGTGCAGTACAGCATGTCACATAGTATCGCAGCCTGGACAAATAGGCGCTGGGAAGTCCTAGTTATGTGCTCACCTACACCACGATGCACCAATCTTCTGAGCTACTTTGGCAACAATTTTGTCCACTTGAGACTCCCATGGGCTGAGCCAGTTGTTGAGGGCTGCATCAAGGTGGACGGCAATGACCGCTGATGGCAAGGCGGCAATCCATGACACACAGTCACTAGGGCATCGTCAACATGGCGCTGAGGCTGGATGAATAAAATTAACCTTTAGGCTGCCGCGGGATTGACAACGAGGCCGCTGTCTCGAAGCTAGTCAGTCAGCCTGGTCACCGCCATTGACGAACCAGTCGCCACCGCCAGCAGTGGCGGTAGGTTGTGACAAGTATGGTGCAATATTGTCAGCAAATTCAGTACTCAGGATAAGATGAGTGACAAAGGGAACGTTGTGTTTGATAATATTGAAGTGAACAGGGATGATCACAAACCCTGCGCGTACTCCACCGTGAGTTACAAGAAAATTCCGGACTGGACGACGAGCAAACACCAACCTGCTACATCCAACCAGGCAGATACTATAACGATAGCTGCCAAACCAGGTCAATGCCGACCTACTGCCGCGATAATGTCAATGTCAAACAGATCCTGCAGGAGAAGACTGGGGTGTTGGCGTCCAGTCACTGAGTGTACGGACACCAGTCACATTTCCTGCGTCTTTTGCAGCATACAGGATAGACTCATCACTGTAAAGTCCACAACTTCGTGATTTTTATTTGTAGAATACATGACAGGCGTATTCAGTGTGCCTCGCAGGACTGCGAGATGCTGCAGAAGACCAGTTTCGACCTTTCTGGACCGCCATTCACCGACGGTGGGCTACACGATGCTGGAGGAACTAGATTCCAGTGAAAACCCAAGATTCCTTTGCTCCTGGACGCTCCGACGTGTTGTGATATCTGCCAGGTGCGCAGTAACTAGTATTTTCATCGCTATAGCGAGGACGACGCCGATCGGCAAACTCTCGCTCACAGCCATCACCAGCCTCTCAAAACCATCACTTGGCATCCCCCAGAGGTATAGGAGAAAGCCAAAACAGCTCTCAACAAATAAAAGCTAAGGACGATGGAAAGGGAGCATGTCAAAAAGAAGACGAACAGTATGAAGTTCAAATGGGTTTGAACACTCGTTCCACCAACTATACCACTTTCAATAAATCGTGACGCCATTTTGTTTTAACATGAATATCGCGGGTTCATTTGTCTGTTAGTAGAATCATTTTCGTTGCTCGGTTGGTTGAAGAGTTCCACTAGTACAGGTTACAGCTTCAAAGCTCTTGGTGTCTTAAGCCCTGCATGCCCGATGTACTCGTGACGGTATTCAGGAGGAAGCGACCTGTCAGTTGTATCCTGGATGTGGCCTGGACTTCAAGGTGAGTACGAGTGCGTGCAACTGTATAACTGTTCCGCTTGACTGACGGTGTGCTGTGTACCGCCTGCGTAGCATGGGGGTTTGGCGTCGCTCAGAAATGAACCTGGAAGTAACCAACTGTTTCATCCCACCATGGCCTAAGGGATACGGAATAGTTCAATAGTTCCCGAGAATGAATAATGCTGTGAAAGGTCTTGTTACCTCTTCTCGAAACAGTCGAAGCATTATTGAAAAAATGACGAGAATGTTTTGGAAATTGCTACTCCAGCTGACTTTCATTTTGTGTATCGTGTATCGTGAGTGAACCAAGACCACACTACTACTGTGTTCAGTATCTTTCTGTTGTGTGTGGGGCCGGGGGTGTCTGTGGGGTACGCAGAGGCCAGCTAGCTGGCAAAAATTGCTACTCCAGCTGACTTTCATTAAATTTTTGTGTGTGGCTTGTTAGTAGAGTAAGCTTGCAGAAGACTTCTGTGGCAAATTCCCTAGTAGCTGTGGTAGTCTATGCCCCAAGGGAAGAGTGCGATTGTACGAGTGAGTACGTTCATACAATCATAAAGGCTGTCAAGGAAAACAAAAGCTGCCTGCTGGTGTACAAGTAAAAAAAACTCTCATTTTCCCGTCTGCAACTTTCCCTCAAAAGTATTAATGTTTCAGGTATCAGGCCTCCCCACATGCTAGTTTGTACATGGAGAGTGTGGGTTACAGTGACTCTGAGGGTTGAGTCCCATCAGTCTATGTGGATTCACAGGAAGCGTGAGTTTTGAACTCTGAATAAAAAATTAAAAATATTGAACGGTCGTTGCTGGGATGACGACTACACCATAGCTTAATGGTAGAGCATCGCTGGCCATAAGCGATACGAGGGCCCCTGGCCTGGTTCGAGTCCTGGTGGTGACAGTCAATTTTTTCTTCTTCAGACTACCGTACTGGCAATATATGTTGCCGCGTAACGCGTAACGCAGGGGGTGCGGCGTAACGCGCGACCAGGCTAGTGCGACAAATTTTCGTTGAAGTCGTAACGCGCGTCCGGCGGGGTGCGGCGATCTTTTCATTGCAGTTTGCACTGCAAAAAAAGGCTGAAAACTGTGAAAGCACGTGTACCGCGTGGTGAAAAGTAGTTTTTGGAGGAAGCGCTCTTCCCCTATGTCACTTTCCTTTTGATGATCTTTTTGTGAACAGATCACTCTGATAGTTAAAATATACAGTCTTCTATTGATATCGTTGTCGCCCTTTGCCGTCGGGTTTGTAACAGTTGGATAGCAACTGAATTTCTGTGCCTTCAATGTGGATGAAAAGAAAAAATGATGCGGCAAAAGCAAAAAAATGATGCGGCAATAGCAAAAAAGTGATGCGGCAATAGCAAAAAAAGGACTGTGGCAATATAGAAACCTGTGTAACGGCTCCTGTGCGACTTTGCATGTAACGCCCTGCGTGCGGCAAACATGTGCCAATGTAACGCTTCATGGCCTCACTGCGGCAACATATCTTGCCAGTACGGTATTCCCGTTTGCGTCTTTCCCCCAAACTTATGAATTCTCGATTTGTTTTAAAAAAATTCTAATTTTCTTACTGATACCTTTCAATGTGTTTATAAACTGTCCCGTTTTCGTTTGCTCCCTCTTCTGTCACAATCAAACCCCATTATCACGTCTCTGGCACTGTTGAGTCTTCCAATTTACAACAAGAGTATGAATAACTAACTACAGTCGACTCCAGTTATAACGAACTCGCATATAGCCAATTTCGTGATATAGCGAACCCTTGTCCATGTCCCTGCTTGAATCGATGCAAAATTGACCCTTTTTGGCGAACAGTTTTCGTTTGTAACGAACGAAATCTTGTACAGCAGATGTAAACCAAATGCACTCATACACACAGTCATGGGCCATTTTCCAGCCATGACTTGCTGCTTGTATGATGTGAGGGCATTTCTGTTACAACGAGCTTTGGCTATAAAAAACAAATTCTCCTGCAGAATGGTGTTTGTTATATCAGGAATAGACTGTAAATTTCCCCTCATACTGCCTTCAGTGCATGGTAACAGTTGTGTGCCCTGCTTGGTCTTGAGCCAAAGAGTTACTTCACTCTCCCCTCCCCCCGCAATTTAAGATAGGACCACTCATTCCGTGTATGAGAGAATACAGGTACACGTGTAACTCGGTTGTAGATCATTCATATGTACAGTCGCGGACATGGACATCCAGTCGATTGACCGGGGCCGGCGCCCGCAGCGTGTACAGAACAGTGCACAGTCTAGTCATGCGACCAGCGTGTATACCCACGGCTGCATGGCCAGCGCCCAGGGGCCGCTAGACGTGCGACCGGATTTCCATGTCCACGACAGTACATGGATGACAGACCCACCGTAATTCAGACTACTACACCATTCAATTGTACTCAATTGTAACAAGCCAAATTGCATTTGTATGGCACTAATGTATTGCATTTTTGATATTATTGCAGAGTGAATGGTAGCGGGTCCGCTCTGAACTTCCATAGATTGGGAGGTAGCAAATATCGACACTTGGCTAACAGATGTTGGCTGATCACCAATCATTGGGGGTCATTAGAATACGCCACTACTTGTTTTCCCTACCACGTTCTTGTATGTTGCATTCATGTTCGGTGGTACCGTGTTACTCCTAATTATATGTAGGATTACTTTAACAAAAAATGCCAAGCGATAGAAACGATGCGAAAACAAAGTAATATGGAAAGGACGTGTAAGAAGAAAAAATGATGGAAAAAAGATGATTCGAACTAGTTTCGTACAAAACTTATCAAGAATCAACCTTATACTAAAGAAACAATCAAGACAAATGAAAAATATAGCAAGCTAGGCAAGGTAAGGAGGGCACAAAGACAGCGCTAAAATTTCAAGGTGTGATTTCTCACGAAAGCAGACAACTAAGCGCTGCATGTGTGTAAGAGCAACAATGTGAGAATAAAGAAAAAAAGGTGATAAAAACACATGGCAGCCAGAAATGGCAACAACCTCGCCACATTAAACCAAAAGCATCACTTTAAAAGCAATTTTAGAGTTTGGACACAACTTTGGACACACAAATTGGGCTGATGAATGCACTGACAAATAGCTTCTAACCCATTCAACTGCAACAGATAACCATGACGAGCATTGCACTAAACAGAAAATCATGAGTCAGAATATGTACTGCAACAATCAAGACTAGACACCAAATGACTGTACACTGAAGATTTGCTACCATGAAACTTGTGCACGACGTGCTCTCGACTCCCACACAACTCACTCACCTCACGTTCTCCTGCACTATTGGAATCACCACTCCCTCCATCGTCCGCTCTGGTTTGACCCTCCCCGACCTCCTCGCTCACTTCGACCCGCGTCTCATCACCACCATCACCGCAAGATGTATTTGCCGCTGCTGCTGTCGTCCTCTCCCATTGTCCGGGTTTATGTTCACAGCGAATGCAGGAGTCCTGTTGTAATCTGCTGTTGATCTGCGTGGTCATTTTCCGTCCCGAATTGTGGATTCGTTGTAGTTGTTGTGCATGTGAAGTGTGTGGTGTTGTTGCCCTGATTGTTAATGCCTCTACTGACTTCCAATGCTGCAGTCAATACTGATTCCGGCGGAGCACATGGCTTGTCGGGGTTGCTCTCTACAGACCCCGATGGAGGAGGATGGACAAACGCTCGCGAACACACACCTCAAACCTCAGACATGCCCATCGCTGAAGCGATGATAGCGAACAGCTATGTTAGACATAGCAACTTGTGCTGGGATTACACCATTCAACAGCTTGCAAGGCTGATGAATTGACCGCCACTATTTTTAGCCTGGTATCCACCACACAGCTGATTGAAGTGACTTTTTCTGGCCAGTGAATCCTACACACACACACACACACACACACACACACACACACACACACACACACACACACACACACACACACACACACACACACACACACACACACACACACACATCTCACACACATCTCACCTCGCCCTCCCCTCCTTTCTTGCGACATCTTTCACCATCGCTGCTACTCTGAAACTATATACAGTAAATATCGGATATAACGTGCCCCTTTGATTTTCGAAAATGTATCACTATATCCGGTGCATCACTATAGCCGATTTGCATGTTTGACCGACACATGGCACATGACTGCACATGAAATGATGCGTACACGCTGGAAAAAGCATGCTGAAAGTTTAAGTGCATGCATGCTCCGCGGACTGTGTACCGGTGCATGACACAGAGCAGTGCATGGCATGCGGCAGTGCAGTACGAGTACAGACTGTACATGTACTAGAACTTCGATACATCATGTGGCATGGCTGCTTCTTCAGCGTGTTCTCCAAAAAAAGCCTGAGCTGGATCCGTACTCACGTAGATCTACTCGGTGTCCAACGAGTTGCGTAGAGCCAGAAATAGACATGAGTGGCTGTGTACGTGAGTTGGCAACAATCATTGTGAGAGGCAACACAGCCAGAAACGGACAAGAGCATGCAGAAAGATCACTCTTGATCATTATATGCGATATTTTGCTGTACATTTGATATGGTTTGCTTCCTGAAGTCCATCACAATAAGCGATATATCGGTATAGCCGATAATAGTGTATATAGTGATATTTTAGCTGTATTTTTTCTGATTTGATTTTGATTTTGACGTGTTCTATCACTATAACCGGTATATCATTATATCCGGTCACTTTATAAACGATACTTACTGTATTAGTAATTATTCTGGTAGGGGATGGTGGTCGGGGTTTGGGATGGCTTTCTCCACATTATCACAAAATACTCTGGACCTGGGAATTCCTCATGCTGACTTGCTGTTCACATCCGTAGTCATATCTCTGAAGACGTTTCTTGTCTGTTTGCTGTTAGCTGGCTGTTGTTGATTGCATTGACCTCTCTTCTCATGGAAGGAAATATTGCCTTCAAAAGCACAGAAAGGAGAAGAACACAACTACCAGTATTCAACAGGTGTGTGTGTGTAGGGGGGGGGGGGGGGTAGGTGTGTGTGTAGGTGTGTGTGTGTGTGTGCAGCAGTAGCGGCTCGGCCAGCAGCAACGCAGGTATGTAAGAAACCTGAAGTGGTGATTGTTTCTGAAGACATACTGCCACCTCTACTGTTACCCGATGGTCAATTTATTCTGCTGTCACGCACTAGCCCCTCTCCACCTTTTTTTGTTTGACACCGTATTCATCTCTGACTCTTGCAGGGTGTGCTTCTGCTGGCAGGTGTGTTCGGCCACATCAGCGTCCATGTCAGTGTACGCAGCAGCGGCCCGGCCAGCAGCAGTAGCAGCTCAGCCAGCAGTAGTAGCGGCTCAGCCAGCAGCAGTAGCGGCTCGGCCAGCAGCAGCATCAGCGCCACATCAGCAACTGCAAGTAAGCATCAACGTCACTATGCGACAGGTTACTTCTGGAGCACTAGGGTGATACCTTGGGCATGGAGTGTCGTCTCAGCAGACGTGGCCTGTGTCGAGGATGGAGGATGGAGGATGAGCGCATCCCGAAGGCTCGACTGTTCAGTTCGTTTCTAAACAAAAGACCTGCCCATAGTGGCGAGACTGTTCGGAGTGACAAACCACTTGACGACCGGTATGAAGTGGCGACTCTTCAAGCAGAACAGACCTCGACCATCACCTGTTGCGTGCCAGCCAAACTTGTCACTGCTCCTTCACTGCTCCTTCAGTCGTGTAAGTAACAGGAAGAGAGCGCATGGAGGAGAGGAGAGGAAGAGTTCTTTACAAGAGACACAAGTGTACATCTACGAGTGCCCTACCAGTAAGCCAGCAGCCAGGAAGCTGTCACTGCGACCAATGCGACAGGTGGTTCCGGAGCAAGGGGGGATTTGCCCGACACAAGTGCCGGCCAGCAACATCAGCAGAGGCATTACGCCCGCTGCAACCGCTGTGTGTTATTGCGCCAAGGCATGAAGTGTCACAAGTGCAGCCGTAGCTCCTTCTGCATCGTTTGCAATTGCGGTCGGCGTTTCAGCGTCCCTACTGTTCCGAACCTGCTCAATCCCCCATGGGATCCGCATAGCCAGAATATGGCAGCGCGTTCAAGGTCCAAAGTGTGTGTGTGTGTGTGTATTGTTTTATTCGTACCTGACGATGGCAGTAAGGCAGTATTACCGAAATGTTGTACGTAAAATAATTGATTGGGTTTGCAGTGCTTTGGGAATGGGCGTGTCAACCCAACTACTTTCCATTTAGTTTCTGTTTTTCCCCTATACTCCCTGTACCTGAAGCCAGTTACTTTGGGTTGTTGCGAGTCTCGTTTTGCCACGTTTTGCCACGATGGCTAATGAAACGACTGTAGTCGATGGACAGGAGGCGTTGGAAGAGTTATTGAAAGTCCTCCTACCTCGAGGCAACTTTATTGTAAGGACTGCCGTAAACCCTTTTTCACACAGTGTTGAAGATATATTGAAGTATGCTGTGTCTCGCCCGAAAGCTTTTAACTGGAGCCAAGAGCACAACATGAACAATGCTCCTATACCCTTCGATGGAGTTCCTTTCATCTGTTGTGGTTTCTGCGTATTGGAATGCCAATTTGGGAAGGAAAGATTTCACAAAGGAAAGTCAGCAGAGTCGTCCACTCAGGATACTTCAGTACAGGGGCGTAGCACCCGCTACGACTGGTACGACCATGGCCGTACCACTTTTCGAAAAGTGTGGTCCGTCCGAAACGTGCAAAACCGTAATAAAAAAATCAGGATCCATCGATGCATATATACGCGCATCAGACTTTGACCTTTCTCGCTCCACATATACTGGCATACACAGAGACATAGAGAGCAATAGCGACAACACACAAAGTGAAGGGTAGTTGGCCGCAGCCAGATGTGAAAGCGCTGGACGGAGGGACTCGCACAGCTGAGACGGTGATTTGATGTCGTCACTTTCAGTTGTTTCCCGATGTTGCCGCTTGCGTAGGTCTGACAACTCCGGTGGCGACAGTGACTAACATTTTTGAGTACTTTTCACACACACAGGTGGGCGGCCAAACCTCATCGCTGTATACCATATCAGCAGGAGTTCCCCAAGGGAGCATACTCGGCCCTACACTCTTCCTGATTTACGTCAACGACGCCTCAGAGACCCTGTCACCCGGAGCCCACCTGGAGGCGTACGCCGACGATACTACCTTGTATAGCCTGATATCCCTCGACACATCCCCAGCCGACGCAGCATTGAGCCTCCAGACTTCTGTTGATCGCTTGCATCAGTGGGGCCGCAGATGGCGCATCTCCTTCGAACCGTCGAAGTCCCAAGCTATGACCGCCACTCTCCGCAGAACCCCCATCAATTTGCCTCGCATTGTCTTCGGCGGCACTCCTGTCCTTGAGGAGAAGGCTCTCTCTTTACTTGGAGTGACCTTTGACTCGAAGCTGTCATTCAGCACTCATCTCCGGAAGGTTGCCACTCGAGCCAAACAACGCCTGAGCTTCCTGCGCCGTGCAGCGCACATTCTCTCTCCAGCCGGCCGCACCACAGTATACAAGGCATTTGTTCGACCAGTTATGGAGTATGCCCCCCTCATCTGGATAGGTGCTCCGCCCAGCTACCTGCAACGCCTGGATCATATCCAACGCTGTGCTCTGCGAATCATCGGTCCAGGTGCACTATTACCTGTTGCCTCGCTTGCCTGCCTATACAAGCTGCATTACCTGCCTGGCCCTCCGCAGCTGCTCTCTGTTTTGCCACCGCGCCATTTCCCCTCATCCAGCCCCAGAACTCGCAGCGAGCATGGTAGCGTCATTGGCCATGACCACCAGCTCCAACACCAGCTGCTTGCATCTGTCCCGCTGGCATTAAAGCGCTCGTTCCCACACTGCAGTATTAGTGACTGGAACTCCCTCCCCGCCGCTCTTCTGTCCCAGCCTCCCCACAGCAAGGGAATACAAGCATTCAAAACTAATGTTTATCGCCATCTGCGAAGCACAAACTGGCTCTGGGCAGTTGACTCGCTATGATGATGCTCTCGTCGTTCTCCTCTATCCCTATCTATGCACCACAACTGGCTCAGACAACCGACTCGCCATGATGATGCTCCTCTCAGTAACAGCCCTTGTAATTTGTTAATAGTCTCACAGTTTCTCCCGTACACTCGCTGGTGTTAACCCTTCCTTTCTTTTCATTTTGCTGACTCGTACAGCTCTATCTTTTGTTTTTGGTGCGTGTTTTTGGCCGTGATGCCGAGACCTCAGGTCGGCAGAGCCATCAATGCCCCACCATCACTGCTGCGTCTCGGTGCAGCCCCTGCTCAATAGTTGTCACGTTCGTCCTAGTCTCAGTATCATTGTCTTTCTTTAATATTTTCGAGCTGGGAATGTGAACATAGTAAAAAAACAAAAACAAAAAAACATTGATTTGAACTGGCGTGCCTCAGAATTGCCATCAACCTAATTTGTGATTATGACGCAGCTTGATGCTAAGTTAAATGTGTTGGAATGGACTCGGATGGAGAGCCAAGGATTAATTTATAAGAAGGAACAAGGACCAAAGAGCTAAAAGTTAAGCTACAATGTCCACTTCTATAACTTAGAACCTTCCGTTGGAAGGCTGTTGGAGTGCGCATCTAAGATGTGCGACAGCTGTTAGCCAGTTAGTTGTAAAACGTCCGTATTGTCGGTCAGTGTCGTGCAATGGTATCGCATGAGCTGATTGTTTAGTAACTAGTGGTGGACATTGTAGCGTAACGTTTTGCTCTTTGGTCCTTTTTCTTTCCTATATTTAAATTAAATGTGTCGAATAACATTAGATTTCCCTGAGTGCATACATCAACTTTCCTTCCCCCTTTCAACTCAGTCAAACTGATGAATACTTCATGGTGGCTCCCCGACTGCGCAATAATCTGTATGTGAAATGTGTGGGTCAAGGGAGGGCTGTGTCCCGCCAGCCCACGCAGTTGCTCGGGAAGTGCGAACCTAAAGTTTCCAAGTCAGAGGAAATGTTGGAAGGTGTCAGCTGTAGTGTGAGGATGACTGCAATGTGCTAATAGCTTAGGCGTAGTCTAGAGCATTGCTGGCCTCTGGCGGCGACGCTCTTTCGTTCCATTTCTGGTGGGAACTAGGCATTGGCGGATAATGCTCGAAAAGGTGGCAGATTCTGCTCGAAAAGAAGTGAAATTGGCAGAACCATACAAACCTTATGGCGGGGAATTCCTCGAATTCTGCTCCATTTCTTTATCCACATACCAACCATGCATGAAATTTACCGGAAAAAGTACAGAATTCTGCCAATTTTCTGCCGGCATTATCCGCAAAGGCCTAGTGGGAACAGTCAACTTTGTCATCAGACGTTTTTTCCCCTTTGCAGCTCCAACACACTGTAAAATTGAATACAGTCAGACTTCGCTTATCCGGTCCTCTTTTATCCGGATCCCTCGCCATCCGGCAGAAAATCGTTGATTACCAATTTTTACAGCGTATGCCATGCATACATACAGTATGTGTGTTCGATCATCCGGTTCCCTCGCCTATCCGGATATTTTTTGCGGAAAACGGATGTGTGCGGTTTTAACCGCACACATCCGTCTGACTGTACTCGTACACTCAAATCTCTCTTGTCGGGGCAGTTTAGCACCGGGCATGGGCACTGGCCGTACCTTGGCAAGGCACCCGTAACTCTGAATCACGTACATGTTGATGGGGAAGGGCCACCAGAGATCTGGGACATTACATTACTACAGTAAACCCTGTGAAGGCGACCACTCGGATAAGCCGACCACCTGTCCTAGAAGACCACTGAAACCAGGATCAAGGGATGCTATTTCCACTCAAATGACCCTTGATAAGGAGACCACCTGGTAATAGAGACCACATTTTGAAGGTCCATTGAGCAGTGGTCGTCTTAGACAGGTTTCACTGTATTTCAACAAAACTTGGCGAAAAGGTAGAAATATTTCTACTGAAACTCGCCCACAGGGTGCCCGGTAGACCGAGGTGCCCATAACGTGGAGGTCCGGATAAGATATGAGGGTATCGTCTTCTTTTTTTTTTTGCTCCGTATACCCCAGTAGTTGGGCAAGTGGGTGTCCACAGAACGAAATTATCTATTCCTCTATTTGATAGTTGAGAACTACCCGTTATCGTTTGTGGGTTATTGCCAAAGCGCCAGGGTATCCAAGTAGCCTAAATCATAATAATTGAAGTAGTCCCCATTCCATTGTTGCGTAGATTCACTGATGAATGAAACAAGAAAACAATTCTGGACAAATCCTCTCTCTCCCTTCCGTTGTGTGCCTTGCGACCATCGTATAACATTTACACATACATGTCGACATATAGGAAATGCTTACAGTGCAATTAGTCGTCCTTGTAGCTATATTAAAATTGAAATATTTCCAATAATTTCCAAACGTACCTGTATGCCTTCCTTCTCTTGGTGAGTGTCGACGTTTCCTCCCTCCAGTGACACTCCGTGGTCAGCGTCGATATTCCTCCTTCCAGTGACGAATACTGCGCGGCAGCCTTGGCTGAGAGGTGCGCACGCATGGAGTTCCATTTCGTCTTCTTCCAGGAAGGCTGCTTTCTCTGCGCCCATTCTGGCTCAAAGCCGATGCATTGTTACGTACACTAAACTCTGGTCCTTTCCTTCATGCCCGTTCAGCTGCATGCTTTCACCATGTTCACTGGCTGAGCTTTTCCACACGGACATGAGGACGGCCGAAGATATGGACAAAGCGTTCACAATGGTTCACCTTGGTACAGCGGCAACGTCCTCTGAACAGAGGGTGAAATTCGGCTGCACTATACTGGTAAAACACCTGGAGAATATTGCGGATTCCATTGCGGGCTTCTTTCTAATTTTAAGAAGTCGAACAAAACGCCCACGCTACCACCAACCCAAATACTTCATAGCTGACGTCGATAAATGTGGTAGCTGAGAAATGTTCCGGTAGGGTAGCTTGGTTTATAGCTAGTTATTCGGCAACCTCGACAACACCACTCACAACGCTTCTTTTCGAGCACAGGAAATACGAATCGGTTGAAGAAGCAAAAGGAATCCAGTGCACATCGCACTAGCCCTGCTGTGTAACTGAACTGCGAGCAACAGCAGTCACCACACTACACTGTCACTGCACTCCGCCAAGCTGGGAGGGAAAATTCGCGCGAGAAACAGGATGGCGTGAAGAGAGGGCGCTAAACTCGTGCCACTAGTTGCGATACGCGAAGGGCTGATGTCTGCACAGCAGACACTATGCAGAGTTTCCATAATAGAGTCTAGTACATGTAATGATTATGTTCATGTGCCCTGCAGTCGTGCAGAGAGTCTGCACGTCTACTACTACAGTACTAGTACTACTGGCACTGCTCCTCAATCAGTCGCGTCACTCAAGTACACGCCGGGCGTTGCGCAGCCCTAGACCTGCAAACACTGGGCTGCGAAATGGTGGAAGGCTTACGCCAAATCTGACGTGAAATTGCGCTTCAAGTCAGATACCGAACTCGCACAATCAAACTTGAAACGTAGACCTGCGGGATCTACATCTACATGTAGATCTACCTGAGAATTGAGGACGCGACGCCTTTGAACTGGTCAAAAATACGGCCTGGGAGCATTCAAACCTCCCGATGGAGGACACGTTTCTACCCCCGTAAGTCCAAATAACTGGCAGGGAAGGGTTGGGCCTTTTTCTTTTTTCACGAGTCTCATTATGTTCTGTTGCCCGTACCGTGCAGTGGCAGTAACCAGGCGTGGGCCATCCCCTGGATTATCAAAATGGGTGCCTTATCATTTTCTGTTGTTTTTACACTTCTTCGTGCTTTGTAATGAATAAATTTGTACATGGAGGACACGTTTCGACAGTCTGGCGGGAGTCCGCATTTCTCAGGTTCCACTGTGTACGTCTCCGTACGTAGACTGTAATAACTTCTTCTTCTTTTTTTTTTTAATTCTTCGGAAAACACTGAATTGAAATAAATATATGACGCCATGCTAGACTAGTGACTATGTGGAAGGTAATACCGCATACCAGTGTAATGAGAGTTTACATAATACTTTAAAAATAGTATGAATTCATCATGTACATGTATTGTGTTTCAAGTCTGTGTTCGAAACTTCATAACAGTTTCTCCAACTGCAAGAGTCGTGCAATATTGTAGGGAGAGTCGGCTACAGCTTGACTGACGGAGGAAGACGACTGAAGAGCTGCAGAGTGACGGCTTTGTACTCTTCCTGGGCAGTCGAAAAGTATGTGCATTGCATCCTAATATTAATACCCTTGCACTTCTCACTTCACTGGATTGCGTGTTCCAATCATTGCCTAATTTGGGTTGCCTTTTGCTTTGTCTCTCACCTCATTTTTTTTACGGGGTAACGGCCTCTTTTACGGGCAAAATAAAGTTTTGTGCCTATTTGTTCCACCTTCTGACTGTATAATAGTTACAGTGGTGGACTGTTACTCTTAATTCGTATCTATGATTCTATGTGTCCCTTTCCTTTCTACAGTTTGAAGTCCAATCGAAACTCACCCTCACGTCTGAAGTGTCCTCGATGCTATAGCTCAGTCACAGCCGTATCGGAGGGCAGGCCTGCTTCAACTTGCAACTGCCGATTTCCAACGCCACTACAGCAGTACAGGTCCGTAGCACCCGGAGGCTCTGGCCGCAACTTAGTTCGAAACACTTAGACCCACCCAATTCGTGCAAAACTGTAGTTTTCGTCAATAAGTACTCGAATGGTGAGCCAAGGAAAATATTAAATGGAAACATGTTCTTTTTTTGGAATTATCACTAATATCCATGAAACTTCCCAGTTGGAAGGCCGTTGGTTAGCGCTGTCGAGCAGTGCTCAAGCTCACTTCCTTGCCGTGGAATGTCTCAGCATACCTTGTCAGTCTGGTGCTACCTTGTGCACGTCTGTCTCTTCAAAATCTGGTTTAGCTGGTGCACTCTAACACGTTTGTATTGTATTGTATTTTATTATTTTACTTGGGCATTCCCAACAGACCCTAAGGTCTTCTTACAGGGTGCCCAAGATGAATGAAATTGTTAAGTTCCTGGCGAAATGAATTGGGGATATGATTTGTGCGAAGGGATTCGGGAAGCGCATTAAAGCGGTCAGCACCAAGGAATGAACACATAACTTGTGCCCCATCGTTTTCCATGTTTCCAATTAATGTTTTCGTCAATAACAATGTTCATTTCCGGTGAAGTATAGTATAGCATTTAGCCTGAAATCCCCACTGACTCTAACCACTGTTATCTGGCTAGTCTCGTCTTTCCCAGGCCCCTGGCTCAAGGCTGCTCAGCAGTGCATGAACGCTTAGTTCACTTTGGAGCCAGAAATCGCTAACGGACCATGGATTTTCCTCTAGGCTCAATACTTCCACTACCCAGTCAAAATTATCTTTGATTGTCTTTTATTTTTCTCGTTTCATTTCTATCTTTATCTTTTGATTTTCCCCATCACCACGAACCATTTTTTCTGTTTGCCTCTCGCTACACAGTTTTCCCAGCATAGGACATCCTTTCCAGCAGAATATCCTCTTTCTTTTGTTCTGAACCTCGTGGGAATGCAATACCTTACCCTTCCATGCTCATCTCTCAAAACACTTCCGCTCATGGAGACCCCTCGGCGGGCGAGACGCCTTGTTGGGAATCCGTGAATATAATAGAACTAACTTTCAAACTTTCAATAGATACAGTAACGCGTCCGGTTGATCTTGGATAAAGAGCAAACATGGAAGACACGTACAATATGGTGAACACACAAAGAATGAACGTCAAGATGAATGACTCATTATAAGATAATCACGTCATATTTTAATCTCTTTAGTTATAGGTCGTTCCAAGCAACTCACAATACGCAATGTGCACGTCGCACGCCACACCTCAAGCTCACACAATAACAATAGTGAAATCAAAGTCCAGTCCTGTCTGGATACTGCAGCAAATGCAAATCATGTAGAAGATGGGTCAAGGCATTGCCACAGTAGGGGCAGTACGTCACCAGACAGCATGGTCACCATGACCACTGGCATTCAGTTGAATGCAGTATCATACAACTCCGTAATTGATAAGACGTGGATTCTCAGGGACGTGCAATCTCCGCGGTTTGGCACTGACTGGGGGCCTCCTGTGTCGGTCACTGCTGATTCGTAGACTTCCCAGACTATCGGGAATCGGCCGTGTATGATGCGATGCCATGTGCTGGTTATAACCGTTCAGGTTAGCATGATATGCGGGATGGCCACGCTGTGTTTGCGACATGTTGTTGCCGTAATGATGAGTGGGACGTTTGTGGTTTCGGCCCAGGGAGGCGTGCTTTGGAGGGTAGGACTGCCGTTGCTGCTGCTGCTGTTGTTGCTGCTGCTGCTGCTGCTGCTGTGGCTGGTAATGGCTCTGGTGAGAGCTGTGAGACAACGTGGAGGGGAGCCTGACGATCTCCACGTGGATATCACCACTGGAGTGAGTATCACTGGGTGAACGGTACGCCCTGCTGTCCTCTGGCAATGATGTATTGTTGCCGGCGGGTGTTGTGGGCGACGCCAGAGACGAGCTTAGTGTGCGGCTGGGCGTTGGCTGTGGCGACTGGGGAGGAGATAACAACGACAGCTTATCATCCGCAATGAGATTGTGATTGTTGAAGATCAGATTGAACTCAGATGGATCGGGAGGTGTGGTGGTGAACAGTACGTGCCAGTTGGTCAGCACAATAGGAGTATCGTCGGTTTTAGTCGAGGGCACAGGCGCGCTGTATCGTCTATGCGGGTATTCGTCAGTCACTGTACTGCCATTGCCTGCAGAGCCACGGCGCGGAACACCGTTTCTGCTCAGTGTCTGCGATCGTCGACAGTCTGGTGGTGTGGTGTTGGTCTGCGGTAGCGAGAGAAACCGCTGTAGGCGATCCGTACCCTGCATAGCGGATACCTGATTATCGGTAGGCTGAGCTCTAGTCAACTGTAGGTGTGAATCAAACAGAAACAGTACACATAGACAACATCGTTGAGGGTAAGAGCAATGAATAATAAGTAGTGAAGGAAATCTTAGGGGTTGCGCCCATGAGCCGGCAGCACGAAGCCAGCCTGGGAAGAGTAACTTGTCTGTGGCATCAATGCATGGATATAAATACCTGCTCAAGATCTTCAAAGAGTTCGCCAGAACGAGTTGTTGCACAAGTATACCATGACCATACAAGGCACCCCTGTTGGTTCCAACTCCACTCAATGACGGTCACATGGTGTTGGTCCCATTATCCATATGCCAGCTATGATCACACTTTCTAAACACATTTACTCGCAAGACAACGATTTAAAACCACTATATACACAATGTTCTCATTGAGGCATGAGATATCACATACTAGACAGAAACCTGGCCTGGCGTCTTTAATTAATTGAAGCATTCTACGCAACACGTTACAGTCAGGTCTTCCTGTGAAGGCTAAAAGTCACATGACACGAACCCTCAATGGCGCATGCATCCGCCATGCCGAATTCGTCAGGCCCGTAATAAGTGTGATCGTGTAAATCACCGTACATGTGTGTATATCCATACTGTCAATAAGGTCTGTGGCCATCGACCGGGGGAATATGCAAAGCGAGGCGCGATTAACAGCCAGTCGAGTGTTCCGTTGTGACCGTACGCATGCTGTGGTGTGCTGTCAAGCACATCGCAACGATGATTGCCGCATGATTCGGTACACGTCCTGGCTTGCGGTACTAACTGCGTTCATCTCACACTATGCATGTACCTCTAGTGCTGAACACCTGTAGCACCATCACGACTTCGTCTAGTGTGCTCATGCACAAGTTCAACACGTCCATCACAAACAAGAAGCGGAAGTTGCTCAGCTTCCTATGTTCCGTGTCAACTATGAACATGATAATTTTCTACACGGACCCGTGTGCAGTGTCCGATGCATTTCAAAACGCTAGAAACGCTGCAAAACGATAGCGAAAGCACTTGTCTCAAGATAATTTTGTTTTCTACATGTACTTGTACGTGGAGCGGGGTTTGGTGGAAGGCAAGTAGGAGCGACACATTTCAACTCTTGGTCTGAACAGTACACAAGTATGCGCTCAAGGACGGTGGTGTGTACAGTAGCAATGGGAACATATATGTAAGCCAGTCTTCTAATTCCTCCAGCACAAGGTGGCAAGATACACAATTCAAGATTTAAACATCTGTACTTCCAATCTCCTTTAGGACTTTCATCACAATGTGTATGTCATAGGTCTTGGTACTGACCCATTTAACGCACTTCTCGAATCCAATACACCAGTAACACCACACCACCACATTGCGCTCTTGGCCGATCCAAACTCTGCACTCACATCCCTTCCAACAAAGAATCTCCCCAATTCATTCCCCAAGGAATCTAACACATACAGTACGTCATTCACCTTGGGCATCCTGTAAGAAGATCTTAGGGTATCCCGGAAATGCCCAAGCAAAATAATACAATACAATACAATACAAATTTTATGTAGTTTTTTGGTCCCTTTCTTTGCGATAAGTTAATCCTTGGCTCTCCATCTGAGTCCATCCTTGCACAACACAAGGTATTAGCTATAATTATTGTAAGACGCCCAAACATGTGCGCACACGCATAAACAAACACACGCACAATACCAAACACGTGGATTAATGAGGTACGCACCATTTCCAGTATGTGTCCAGTGGCCATGAGGTACGACTAGGCGTCCACTGCGACTTCACACTAGTCCTCCACTGGTTGAAAAGAGATTTCTCTACTCCGTAGCGTAGCTGTGCTAACGTGTGATATATTGTCCAAGGATTGGGTAGACGGGAACCTTGGTGGAGCTTCGTGGTTCCTTCAAGACGTCGAAATTGAAGTTAGAGAGGACGAGCAACAGTTGATAATAACCACTGAATGCAGTACAAGGTCTACCTCGACTTCAGCTAGTGATCTGATATAGTTATTTGCTGAGTGTCTTAACCTGTTGATGTCAAGACTTGACTGGTGACTTGTGGAGAAGGAATGCTGCTACGAACTCCCTTTGATCGCTCTGTGATAGAATTAGCACATTTCGAGAAAGCGCTGAGCGGAAACTTGCGATTCTTCCACTCTGTGTCCCATTGAATCAAGTGACGTTGTATCGGCTATATCGGTTGTATAGATGGTACTGAAAGGAATTCACGAGAGGCCAATGATCGGGAAAACTACGCGATTGCCAATAGCCTTAAGTACGTTTCAGGGCAGAGGTGTCGTCAGATATGCAGTGCCCGTGGTCCTTGCATAGCTATTCGAAGCATCAGAGTGACCGCTGTGCGAACAAGCATATTAACCTCGGGGCAGTCGTCCTTAGCTAGGTGCGCTGTGGCAATGTGCAGCGGTAACGTCAAAACCCCGTGGGCTTGCTTCACACTTCTACAGCATTGCAATGTTAGCTCTACTCGAACTAGTTGCTTGTAAATTTGTAGGACGTGCTCAGGAAACACTCCACAGAGCAGCTCTGAGCAGAATTGGACGATGGTGCCAAGGTGGCTTCGCCTTTTAACCGGGTTGCTAGTGTGCGTGCCACTAGGGTGCAAGGAGGCCCACCAGGTCCACGACTACCGGGGATAGAAGAGGGAAAGTTGTGAGGCAGAACTGAAAGAGAGGATAACTGCACGACACGCACCTCGACCATGCTAGCTAGAACAGCTGAACGTTTCCGTACACAGTCAGTATGCGTGAATGGAGCACAGCAGTGACATGTGCACAGGAGGTCTGGAGCCTGGACACATCCGTCCTGGCTCAGCTTGCCAGTGCTGTTACGGTTAAAACTGAAAACTCTAGAGTTACACGTCGACACGCGCACAATCAGCCGTGGTCTTTAGTCACGAGGAACTCTTCTCATTTCTACTGTGTTGGACTGGACTGTCTGCCGGGACTGGAATATGCTGCTGCCCGTTTTAAACGCATGTTTCGGTTTTCATCTCGTTCTTGCCGCGAAGAGACAGACAGACAAGGTATAGAAGCGTGTCACGCAGCGAAGATTGCCTAGTCCAGCAGCTCAGGCTCGGGCCAAGCCTGTCAGTTTCCGCTCCCATATCCCCAAGTTGACCGTTATGCCACTTATGGCCATCGCACTCTGGCAGCGACTGTCTCTCGAGATACCCAGCTGTACCCGCTGCATTCTCAGGAACTCCGTCGAGAGATATGAATGTGTGCGCGCATCATGTAGAATGTTCGAAAATTCAGTTAACTTCAGGCTTGGGTGGCTCTGAGTACTGTGCCACAGGGCCTAGGGGTGATGCTCAGGCACGAGTAACGCTAAGTACACACAAACACACACACTCACGCACACACACGCACGCACGCACTCTCTCTCACTTCATATGTTTCCTTTCTCTAGCTGTCCCTCTCAGTGCGGTTAATTAATAGCACTTCGTGACAGTTGAACTGGACGCCATGTTTTTGTTGGCGTGTCAACGGGGGCACAGAACGCAACAATGGATGCGACCGCCTCTGCGTCGTGTCTGCCATCAAGAATTGGAAGCGCAAACGACAACCTACAAGGCCGGCTTGAGAGAAACTACTTGCCTGCTCGGCACAGTAACGTGACAAAGACAAGTTATCGCAAGCCGAAGACACGTTCCAAGCATATCTCTCTGTGCTATACACGTGCTGAGGTCTGCTAGTAAAATAGTCACAGTAGTTGGATAGCTAAATGCATGTGGAATGTACGTACAGCGCACCCAGGATTGTGAGATGTCGAAGAAAATTGGACTTTTGTTACTTCAAGTACTTCGAAATCGTGTCGCAATGTGCTAGTGACACTTTCCCCTGCTCATACTGACCACATAATGTACATGGTGATCATGATCAAGCGTGTACATGTGTGTATGCATTGGCTGACGTACGGGGGTGTACACCAATCTATGAGCGTTCGGTAATGCAACACCACTGTGCGCCACGGCGAGGGAAGCAACGCTCAAGAAGCGTGATAGATTACTTGGAGCGGAGACAGGCACGATGTCAGCTGGACGAAAGCCTACAAGCGATGCGACGAGCTGATAAGTCAGTGATAGAGACCAGACGTTCCACCCCTAGCCACGGCAGGACTCACTGAACAATCTAACACCAGTAATAACACTGCAGGTGAATACAATAGTAAGTTTTAGCGAACACACTACGCTGGAGAGGCGTGCCAAAAACTAAATTCGCGCCAAGCAAGATGGTCACGCCTTGGAAGTTTTAGCTGACTTGTCTTCCGCAATCGCACATGTCTCTCCAGTGACAGAGAACCTGACAGGAGCGATGCAAACATACCAGAAGTTAGTTAGTTTGGAATAACTATACAGTACACCTATCCACACGTGAGAGAGGCCAGGAGATCAGTACAATAATACTATACATGTACATCCACTCCCATACTCTAACACTTGGAAGTATCACTGAATGCCCTTTGCGAGACTAGTGTATCTCACGCGTGGTTACAATCAAGCTCGAGATATTCGAACAAGTACACTCTATCAATTCAGGCACTTTGCTATCCACCTGTCTACAGCACAGCGCAGTGTGCAGTGCATCCTTGTACTGGTTCCACAATGTTTGATCAGCAGGTAGGGGTTCAGTGAATAAGTAAGTAAGTAGGAATGGACCATTCGGGAGTAGCGACACTTCACGAGATCTGTGTGCAAAGCAATTTCCCCTAGAGACTGAACGATAGTTCTGTCGAGATTCAGTGAACACTTCCTGCTCTTGGAATACCATTCTAGCCTCGATTGTGATCTTAGTGAGTGCATTACGCGTCCACCCCCAGGCAACTCCAAAGCAAGGTTCGTAGCAATGACAATTTCTGTGGAGACATTATCATACGCTGACGGGCCACATGCAGACATCTCTAACCTCTATTCGGACCCACTGGCCTATCCTTCCCCCACCTCTCCCTCGTCAGCTTTTTTATCGCCATCTGTCTCTACATCTTCTTTATCTCCTGTTTTCTTCGTTTCTTTGTCACTCTGTTCCTTTCACTGCCTCTCTTACGTCGTTCCTCTCAAATTATCTTATGCGCCTGCCTGGTTTCTCCTCTCTCCTTCTCTCTCCATTCTCACAGTCACCGAGTCAGTACCAGTACGGTAACACGTGACACCTTCACGTCTCCCGTCACACTCACACAGTGCACCCGTCTGTTCCTATAGTTGTCACCGGGGGCACGGTGACCGCCATTACCGGCTCTGCACAGGAAATCACACTATGCCCTCTCGCCTCGGTTACACAGCTCAACACAGCTTGAGGAAGATTTTTAACGAAAACCCCCAAAAATATACAGCGAGGCAACCACCATCCGTCCCAAATGCGCAAACCTCACTCGAAACCCACCTAAATCAGAAAGTCAAGCTTTTCAGCTGTGGCCCGTTTCCTTGTCTCCATAGGTTCTAGTGAAAGTAAGATGAAAATGCAGTATGGCTGCTATCCGGGTATACGCGGTGCTTTAAAACCTGAGAGACGAGGTACGAGCGGAAGTGGCTTCACGCAGCCTGACTGTGTGCTGTCTAGCAGGAATGTTGCCACACGTGCTTCGAAGCGTATTCATGTACACCGAATACACGTACACGATTGTTTACACAACTGGCGAGCCTAGAACGATATGTGCTTGGACTCCTTTCCGTCTTTTAGTTTTGGACAGTACCATGCACAATACAGCTCTCTCCATTGTATTAATTGTTCAAAATATATGATTACGTGCATATCCCATACACCAATCAAAGCACACTTGCGGGCTACAGTGCAGGTGTAGTACACGAATTTCACGACGGACCTCAGAAATCACTTATAGTATACACTGCGCAGGGACAAAATAATACATGTACAAATACATGTACAATGTACTTCGAAGTAGATGCCTGAAGGTGGCTTTCTTGACTACCCCATAGCTAAAGTGGTAGAGCGTTGCTCAAGGCGCAGGTCCCCCGGTTCCAATCCTGGTGGTGATGAAAATCACAGTTGTCTCCCGATCATCTCCTTGAATACTCTCTCAAGCTACTGGAGACATGTACAAATTCAATATGGCGATCATTAACATAATACAAAAACTGTACATGAACCAATGTACAGGACAATCATCTGTGGGGAGTGTGGGGTAGAATATGATTGCATTGCTACTCCTTACGTTGATCTGCAAGACAGATAGGCGTTAGCCTTACACTGACAACACACAACAAAGATACAGTAGTAGCATGTCGGTAGCATGTGCTGCTCATGGCTAGCAGAAAACTGTACTTCAAAATACTTACACGCACATGTACATGACTGTACAGTACACATTATGATGTACATTACACAACACTCTCTTCTGTACATGTCCATGTCATACGTTCATACTCCTTGCAATTCACTTAACTTCGTAGATGCTGATTGTACTTGTGAACTAGCCACAGCCCTCTTCACTGAGCGACAATATAGTATCAAACGATCACGTGATTTAAGCTCTTCCACTTATGCCTTGGAGGACTTAGCGCACCCTTCTGCTGACGAGCAATGACGAGGATGACTGGAGACATGTTTCTGCTGATACTTCCTGCTCGCGATCCTTCAGCACAATGCAGCCCAGTGTTTCTCACTAGAGAGCAGCGGTGCTTGTTAGTATTTCTGACATGATAGCTGTCTTCTTTACTGTCGTTGTCCCGTAGTTTGGGTGTGGGTAGTGGTCGACGATTAGTGAGACGCTAGCCACAGTGAGAGATTCGCACGTAACGGCAAAAACTCGCTGTAAATCACGTTACGAACATTAATCATTGACCTGAAACCTTGGTGTGGTCCACCCTTCAGCTCTTCCACTTAGGTTTCCTGCTAGCTTGGCACCTCGCTCAATCACGGACTCCACGGTGTAAATACTTGTATCATTGCACGCAAGACTTGCCTACAGTTTGGTGACTCCCTTGCTGAAATGCTTGGGGTAATCATGGTCGATCGCGAAGTACATGATCAAACCGCATAGCCATCAGCATCACATGCAGAACACAACAATACACCATGATGGGTTTACACACTGCAGGGCTGTAGGATGTGATGAGGCAGAAGCGAATCCACTCACTTTGAGGTCTTAGGTTCGAAGGACGCTCGAGCCACGACACACCGAATATAAGACTGTTTAAAACTCTCGATGATGATGGTGATTGCTAGTAATTGCTGCGTAAGCGGGAAAGTGGGAGCAGCAGTACATGTGCTACTGTCACAACAGGTTAGCAGCTCTTTACTCTCCTCCACTGCGTCGGCTGCCATCGCCATGTGCATCACTGTGCGCTTTTGCCGGCGTTTGCACTATGATGGTTTGTGACTATTGTATCTTGTAAAAACTGTACCGGTAAGTTGTTTCATCTTCCATTGCTGTGTGTGATTCGGTGACAATTCCGCTAGGTCGGGAAGAGACAGGAGAATGGAGAGTAGCTGGGCATGGCCTTCACCAAGCTGCTGTCGATAGATACCAGTACATATACTGTTTGTGAAGTCAGATACATGTACACTGTACCTCTTGCCCATCCGGTCCAGTGGCATTTCAACAACACACAACAACGTACTATGCCGAAACAAGCCTGTTGGACAGACCATCTACCAAAAGTTAATTGTACAGTCAGTAGGAGAGGCGCGACGCGATACGTCTGAGCGCTCGAATTTATTTTTTCCTCTGCATGAGCAATCACCTAGGGCTTATTCATACTGGAGTTTTAAAAACATAGGATGCAGGTACTCAACTGAGCATGACCGCTTCACGTGTATAGCTCGGTGCATTGTCTCTTCAGTGTACTTTGCAGAGAGTGCATTGTTTAGACATAAATTGCTTTGGTAAGGTGTATATGTGGCTATTGAATGCCGGTAAACATGTAAATGCAGTTAGGGCGGCAGAAAATGAACTTAAGAATTCCACTGTCACAGTCGGTATTTCGGGGAGAGAATGTGGGGACGGGTGACAAATTGTGTTTCCGTTCCATTAGTTACTTTGACGCTCTGATGCCCGAGTAGAAGCTCTGCTTGAGAGCCGTCTTCACCCCATTGACCAATGCCAGGATGACACATTCTTCTTTGGACACCACTGCGGGCGTTTCAACTTCTTGATCTGCCCTTACTTCTCCCTCCTAAATACTCACAAATTCGCACAGTGAAACTCGGAGTCGCAGCACAGCCCCCCCCCCCCCCTCTCTCCCTCTCCTTCTCGCTCGCTCTCTCTCTCTCTCTCTCTCTCTCTCTCTCTCTCTCTCTCTCTCTCTCTCTCTCTCTCTCTCTCTCTCTCTCTCTCTCTCTCTCTCTCTCTCCCTACATGTATCTGTGCTATCTTAAGAGACTCTGTCCTGGTATAGAGCACTCACCACAAATACAAGACACTCACTCGCACACACAGACAAACACACACGGAAAACACGCACGGACACACACACACACACACTCCCGTAAGCCCCTGTGACTGTGTGCTTCCAATATAAAGTCACTATAGTCAGTTTAGACCATTCAGAATGTCAACTCAAAGTCTCAAACATATCCGTACTTCTCTGGCTCGTAACACTCACAACGTCCATTTGTTACTTTTCTCATTTCCCTTATAACCCATGCTTATCTGCCACGGTCGGCTAACACTCACTCTCTTCACATTGGCCGATATTCCCACTGCAACTTGACGTGTTGCAATAAAAAGAGATAGATGAACGTGACGTTATCGGTACTATCTTGTGTGTACATATTTCCACGTACATGCTGATGGTTGGGGACGTTATGAAACCACATCCAATCGTTCGTTTATGCTGCAGTCAGCTCATGAAGAAATCATCTACTGTATGGTATTTGCCCAATGAATCTTATTCACGTCATTCGCAACCAGCACAAGCACGTACTAAACTAAATCGCATAATTAGACGTATACAAGTGATGCTAGTGTGCAATGGCAATGATTATGTACATGTACATACATACATACATACATACATGCTGTGCTGTGCTGTGCTGTGCTGAGCCTCAACCTCTTCTCTGACTCATGCCCCCTGCTATTTCATACCTTGCTGGTTCAGTTTTCTCACTTTTCTCTATCCGACTACATTGTGCAGCGGGGACGATGAGAGGCCGCAAAGTATTTTGAAAGCTAGAAACACAAGATTCAAACTCCGATGATTGTGTGTGTACGTGCTGAGGTGCTTCAAACACTGCCACTGGACATCTGGGTGCACATTGTTCGCGACGAGAGTGGAATCGGCAGGTGAAGGACACATCGGAAGTCGTCCATGACAGAGAATGTGGCGTGCATTTGGCGGACACTCGCTGGCCACGACTGCCAATCGCTAGCAGGAAGCGACTGTTTTAGAATCGACCGCTCCCAGCAGTGATTGGAGTAAAAGAAATTTTGAAAGCGTGGTACCTGAACGCCATGTCAAAAATGTGACCATGTAATTGGCCGCTGTTCGTCCTCTGCTCAACATGTATGCACCGTATGTTGCGGGGTTGCTGGAACTCACTATGGCCGTCTTCCTCCCTAGCGTTTCCTGTCGTACACACGATCCGCGTGTTTGCCACCGCTGAGGCGACCGCTAGCTGCCCAAATACTAACGACCAGCAAACTGTAGCGAGCAGATGAACTCACCGTATAATTATGTTGCTAATTTAGTAATTGAGATGAGCACCTTGTAGAGGTTCAGGTCGCTTGACAGTTCCGTATGCCATAGGACCTGAGTACTGCGTGCACTTTGATCTCTTGTCTTCAGTCTCCAGGCTAGTGTTACTCAATACATGTACACTAGTCGCTAGGCCTTCGTCACCACATGACACTACGGTATGATTAACGACGATGTCATCGTTTCGCCGTGATCCGACGACAGTGGCGACGACCGCAAGCCTGACGAGCGCTCTGCCAGTAACAGGAACACAGTTACGTGACGCGCAAACCGCATTGATACTGGAACAATGTGATGGCGCTCGTTGGGGAGGGGGCTGACGTGACAAGAGTTACTGGCGGCTCATCCTTTGTAGGTCACCATCACGTTCTTGCCAACCCTGGACAAGTGATAATGTGCTAAAGAATCCGACTGCGTGACCGACATTGACGTTCAAAAAAATTTGACCATAATAATTATGCCATCGGAAACTACAACATCTGCAGC
>NC_088654.1:23166021-23283521 GCF_964019385.1 Sycon ciliatum
CACAGTATCCACGCCATAGAATGAATGTGCGTTCTAGCCGAGTTGTGAGTAAAGGCGGGGATGTGTAATCGGCATGTTGCTGCCTGCACCGCTATTGTCTTGCTTGGCCTTCGTACCGCCTCTGCTGGCTGCAATGTCGCGACTGCATAAATGCAGCACCTTTGTAGCGCCGAAAGGTCAATGCAGACTGGTCTAACATTAGTGTAAGGCCAAGCGTGTACATGTGTTG
Organism: Sycon ciliatum; assembly: GCF_964019385.1. NCBI lineage: Eukaryota > Metazoa > Porifera > Calcarea > Leucosolenida > Sycettidae > Sycon > Sycon ciliatum. The sequence goes on from NC_088654.1 coordinate 23,166,251, forward strand.
GGCATGCTTTGCCTATGGTGTTAGTGGTCGACTTGTACTTGCCAGGATTGTTTCACCTGGGCTCATGATGCTGTCAATGTGTCCAGGCATACTATACCTTTTAACGGTTGGAATACATCTCCCAATCCCCACTCCGATTGATGTGGCCCGAATGTCAGGGACTTCCTCTGCATCGCAATATCGGGGGTACAAGCAATGCCAAGTTCGGATGTGGCAGTACTGAGCGTTCGTTCTAACCCGGGTTACGAGAAGAGTCACTGACTCCTGGTGACTGAGTATGCTTTGACGATAGCTGCACAGTCAGGAAGTCTTCCTCTAGCCGGCGCATGAACGGGAGGCCGTGCGCGCGGTCAAAGCCCCTAGTGTCTCTACCGCACACGATCGCGCGTATCGAGTATAAGTATGCGAGTAATCCCCCCTAAGAGCATCCTTACCCGAAAACGAAGGCCTCCCAGCTAAGGTTGTTACCGAAATACCACACAACCAATGCAAGTCTAATTCAATTTCTTCCAATTTCTCGGGCTATAACACTATAAGAATGTGATAGCTCAAGCGGAGAGAAGTCTTCACCAGTCTTTTAGGGTTGAGTACAAAGACACGACCACAATCAGTGTCAATCACAATCAGGGAGTCATAAAATATCATACTGGTACCATACTGGCATTTTACGACTCCCTGATCACAATACCATGGTACAACTGGCACACATCGCATACTTGCATGATCCCATGTCGGTAGATGTCTACTCCGCACACATTCCAGGTTTGACCCCGTGACAGTACACTGCTCAGCCGTAGAATTACAACACTAAAATCGCGATCGAGTCATTCCTAGATGCGTGGTTTTCACGGGCTGCCTGCTTTGTGGCCGTGTCGCGGCTTTCTATGTGCGTTGCATTTTGTCATGGGCTTCTGGCATTGTGGCAATGGCAGGTTCACGAATATCCTGTCAGGCAGGATGGGAAGAGAAAGTGAGAGAGACAGAGATCGAAGAGAAAGGGCAAGCTGTGTGGATTGTTCGCGCTCCCCACGCATTCATTGCCAACATCCATGTACAAGTATCTGGTCGTCACACAGTTGATCCTCAACAAAGAGCTTTCTGTAGTGCTGCCGCACAAAGTTTTCGTACATGTATGAAACTGTCTGCGGCAATCTACTAAGCACCACTACCAGTACCACAGAAAGCCTAAAATCTCCCGCATTGCTGTGTTGCGCGTCCTGAATGCGTCTGCCGGCGTAGCTACAGCGAGACTGTGGGCCAGATTCTAAACCGAGAACATTGTTGAGAGCTAACACGATGCTTTTGTGTAGTTACTCTAGTCTGTAGGGAGTTTCTAATGTAGCCTGAGGTGAAATAGACATAGCTCGACCGTAAGAACAAAACGGTGATACAGTACTAGTACTAGTGGTACGTACTGCAGAGTAGGGTAACCTCTTTATGACCCGTACGGGGTAAGTCACTGCATTCTTGCTGGCTTGCGTGTTAGAGGTGATGTGTGACGGCTGCCATACGCGCCATAGACACGGCGGTGTGACTTTAGTCGCACTAACTGAGAAGTCCGCCAGACCGCCAACCTCCAAGGCCCATGCCAAGCCTCCAACGAACTGAATCACTCAATAGCGATACATGCAACGCATCACTACATTGTCAGCTACGCATCGTCCCGCGAGTACATGTATGTACATGTACGTGGGGATACGTTAGATTGTCAGACTCTTTAACTTACTTGTATATAACGGTGCCAGGTAGGCATACATTATGCGGATAATGCCGGCAGAAAAATTGGCAGAATTCGGTACTTTTTCTGGTACGTTTCATGCATGTTTGGTATGTGGATAAAGAAATGGAGCAGAATTCGAGGAATTGCCCGCCATAAGGTTTGTATGGTCCTGCCAATTTCACTGCTTTTCGAGCAGAATCTGCCACCTTTTCCGAGCATTATCCGCACACCCCTAGACTGCCAGGTAATTGTGGCACACGCCGAGTTCACCCGCCAAATGATGAGTGCTTTTAAAATTTGCTCTGTTTTTGGTGCCTGAACCACAACCGACAAACTTGTACATGTACGAGTATAATGTATTTATTTCACAGTCAATACTTGTGCAGTCAATACTTGTGCAGTCAATACTTGTGCAGTCAATACTTGTGCAGTCAATACTTGTGCAGTCAATACTTGTGCAGTCAATACTTGTGCAGTCAATACTTGTGCAGTCAATACTTGTGCAGTCAATACTTGTGCAGGGCGTCCACGACACAGCACATTTTTGATGATTGTATATCCGTTAAGACTTGTTCAAGAACAGAGAGGACTGATAAGTCAGTGATAACCTGTTCTACTAAGCAGCGCCTAAAAAGAAACCTATGTGCGATGGAGTAGAATTACATGTACGTCGCAATTCCTCTGCACAGCACACTGCTAGCTCAGGTAAAAGCCAAGGGTGAATAGATAGCATCGCGGTGTTAAAGTTTCTATTTTTTTGGTGGATTCCATTTTATCACCGGCTTTCAAAGAAACACATGCAATGTACACATGTAGTCATTAAATGATACACTGTGTTTCTTGACCAGTTACGGGCATCCAGGGATTCTCATGCATGGTCACAACCACATGTATTCAGTCAGACTCTCAATAAATGATTAACTGCAACCATTCATTTTGTTACAGCCGCTTCACGTATCACGCCAATCCAGAATATCGAATGCTGACCCAGACGCGGTGAAAGTCATCACTGGCACTCCCAACACAACCATACATGTACATAATACATGCACCAGCCTCAGTCTAGACATCATGAATGCTGAAGATTCTAAAGATGTATAGACATTGCACAAAGTACATCCCAAGATAGGGTTCACGGCAATCTGGTTGCCCGCACTAGACGTTATAATAATATGCAGGGGACGAGTGTGGTTCCATCAGAGCCATTCTGAGTCGGGCGAATCGGTCAACATAAGTCGAGCGCTACTAGAAAGTAAGGTTAGTTCAGCTTCACGAGAATCTCTGTCTGTGGGGCTCTGAGTCTGAGCACTTAGACGGAACGGGTGGCTTTTCGTGTTTACTTGTTGAATTAGAGAGGTTAAGTTACACGTTTTTTGCCCTTTTTCAAAACGCGGTGCAAATCTCACGTTACGTGTAATTTTTAGAGGTTAAGTTACACGTGTGACGTGACGTGAAATTTTGCCTAGCAGGATTCGGGTTTAGTTCGCACAAATATCAAATCTTCCAACAAACTCGATAAATCTCGATAAAATTCCGGAAGCTCACACAAATTCGGTCGGGATAACCAAGCGAAACTTCCAAAAACTCACGTCATGAACTTACGTGCGGGACAGTCAACTCACGTAAAACACGTCAAATTTTACGTGAGTTTTTTTCCCTTTTTGACGTAAAAGTTCACGGACGTAAGACTTTTACGTGAAACTTAACCTCTCTATTGTTCGCAAACTCCAACGCCACCGCTATTTCGTACACGAACGCAGTTCGTTTTATAAGCATTACTCATAAAATAATCTCTCATCGCCGAAGTTGCAACCACTATTTCTCTCTCTCCCTCCCCATGCATAAAAATGGTCTCTTCACTGCAAAAACCTGATAGATGAATTTCACAGTAGAGAGCAGCCATGGTGAGTATCACTGGATGTGCCTTCAGACAACCAAGCCAAACACCTTCTGTGACTCTGCCTTGGACTGGATGCGATCCACCAGTTCCGGGCCAAATAGGGCCGTGCCTTCTCTATACACTAGTAGGTATAGACTAGCTTCATAGCTCAGAGACTCCCAGACTCTCACCTGAGTCATTACGGAGGATTTTAATAGCAAGACGAAATTCGCGTTCGCGTTCGCACTCCAAGGAAAGTCGAACTCGGTGACGGAATTCGCGTTATGAGAAGGATTAGCAAACAGAATTCGCACATGCATGACGTTGACACGATGTACAGGTACAGCGTGGTAAATTTATGACTGCTCTGACACGAATCCGCGATTCGTGTTCCGACTACTTTTCCGAACGAAAACTGCGAAAGTTCGCAATCCAGTTCGCGACCTGAAAAATGTTTGCGAACGCGAACACGAATTTCGTCTTGCTAATCCTCCGTATTTAACACACAGCCCGTTCTGATGGCATTGCGCATCCACGGTACAAACCTCCACTTCCCTGAATCTCAGTCGGCAGGCTACCAAGGACAAACACGTGATCTAGACCTGTGTTTCATCTTCCGCTGCTTTTTGATTCCAGCCGCCAGTCGTTTTCAAGCCTGATTTGGGCACAGCTCTGTGGCTGATTATCAGCAAGATGTTAAAAAGATTCACTGTTGGCCAGGGACGATGAGCAGTGCAAAGAAATCCAATATGTGAGCATTCCAAAGAAATCAATTGGCTGCTTTGATAATCATACATACATCCAGGTGATCTTTTATCAATACGACAATAGTGATACCGAACCAAGAACTCAAGACTATCAGTCGATTCGGGTGAACTGATCATCGCTGAATGGTGCCACTGATAATTTGGCTGATCTGGAGTGTTGCTCTCCACGCGTGTAGAATTACCAGATTGATGATGTATGACATTACGCCCATGACCGACTGTACTCACCTCTAAATTATTGTAATTAACCGCCTAACGCTACGTATCACTAGTTATAGGTTCCTGCATGAACTCCACACCGGTTAACATTGTACGATGTACATGTACATATAAGAGAAAGAGAGCTTGTAGGTACATGTATAAAGATTTGCGACATGGGGTATACCACGACTAACGAGAAAGGAAATTTTATGATACCATCAACCCATCGACCGCTGCTTATATGGAGTTTCTATTTCCTTCGGCTCGTGGACTAAACGCACATTGTGCGCAGCTTCTGGTGTGCGGCGGCGGCGCTTCTGTGATAGTTGTGTTCTGTGCTTAATCGCGATTATCTTTATAGGTTATCGGATGCGGCTGCGAGCAAGCAAGCAACTAATGGAAAACGTAGTAATGACATCCTCCTGGAGTCTTTACCCTCCATACCATGGTACAACGGTAGGAACTGTGACCCTGACTGTGATTGCGTTCAGGTGTTACTGTGACGCCGCGGCATGCGTGCAACTCAAAGACCTAGCCTCCTAGGGCTCCGCACTGCTTCCCCCCAGCGGACGCGGCATATCCACGGTGTGCACAGTATTGGGTAGACCCATGGCGTCGTCGCCAAACTGGCGATCGTGCTTCGTCGGAGTGAGACACCATCATGGTTATCGCTCATTCTCTCTTTTTCTATCACTTCTACTTTTCACGCACGCACCCACCCACACACACACACCCTCAAACACGCACACACACACACACACACACACACACACACACACCGATTCTATTTGAGTTTGATCTACTCCTTATACTCTTTTTTACTCTATTGGTTTGGATAGACTCCCATAGTAGGTATCCATTTACCTCTGGAGAATCCGTAAATAAACAATACAAGTCATGTACAATACACACGCACGCAAGCACGCACACAGACGCACACGCACCTACACATGCAGGCGTGTTTAAAACTTATGGAGCGAAAGAATTGGTTACATTCTTACCGTGTAGGTGAAAGATGCGGTCATCACCATACCGTAGCGTGAGATGTTCGCCTTCGACTTCTTCATCCTCTTCTTGTTGTTATACTACTCCCTGTTGTAATCAATTTGTTCGCTGCGGACTTCACGCCAAGCCCCTATTGTCACCTACATGTATTCCTGGCATTTTATGGTGACAATGCCCTGCATGGGTGAAGTATCAACACAATAGTCGTGCATGTTTCGACCCTTCCAGCGGGCTAGATCGTTGCCAGAATAGCTACCTGTGAATGTGCGACGTTGTTTAGCAGACGATTACTTGTATGTGTAGGATATGTGCGCATGTATTGAGAGTTGAAAGCATGGTCTTGTAGTTCAGAGGGTATGGTGCAGAGCCTCAAGGCACACATGATTGAGTCAGTGCAACTCGCCCTAAGGGCATCAGGCAGTACAGAACTGCTATTTCATAGGCCCGACGGTGTGAAAGTTGCACTCATCTCCTCCACCTGTCTCTCGTCGCCTCGGCTTCAGCTCCCAAAGGCAGGGATCATGATGGGTCTCCCGGGGGCGGACAATCCTCTCAGAAATTCCAACGATTTCAAAATAAGGCCCCCAAGCCTGTCGTCTTCGGCATGACTGAAGGACAACTTGGGCTACCTGAAGGAAAATGCCAAGGTGCAATACTGTGGTATGGTCTACAATGACTAGCAAGCCAATCCTGATGATGCGTATGCGAATGTCGCGCTATGCAGTATGCTTGTGTGCATGTGCATGTGGATCACTTGCAATATGGTGTGATACAGTGTTGGTGACTGTTGGAGGTGGTAATATCGCCCCGGGGGTCACACTACCAATGCCTCAGGGATGGCGAACAACAGAACAAGCAATTTCCTCGGCGAGAGAGTTTAGAACTAGCAGGGAGCAATCCTGCTCGAGATAACAATGGCATTTTAGAAGAGCGACACGATTACGTGTAAGACTTAGACTTAGTGTTGTTGACACATGGTACATGATTGTACATGTACATACTTATACATACACCATTGTACCTGTCTTGCTCACTCCTCGGCTTTTAAAGAATCATCATGATTTCCATTTCAGAGAAAGCCAGAAAGGCCCCCAAGATGAATCAGGAAGTCCCCCTTTCTCTCGTTTCCAATACAATGTCTCTGTAGCAGTGTACATGTATTAGACCTGACGCCTGGTGACTGTTTGTGTGGAATTGTCGTGATCCACAAACTGGTTCACCCACTCCAGTAGACATACATGCATGTACTCCCTGACACTTGCTCTGTGCTTCCGCAGGTACAGGTAGATAAAATAACATTGTACCATTAATTTAATTAATGGTACAATGACTTAAAGTCTTTCACAGGGACCTTTTTAAAAGCTTTCTCTAAACATCGAGTGGTGGTATGGACCACATGCACATACATGTATAGGAAAACCTGTCAAGGCGACCACTCGGATAAGGCGACCACCTGTCCAAGAGGACCACTACAACCGGGACCAAGGGATGTTATTCTCAGTCAAATAACCCTGGATAAGGAGGCCACCTGGTTACAAAGACCACTTTTGAAGGTGCCTTGAGCGGTCGTCTTAGACAGGTTTACAATCATGTACTGATGTAGTTCATAACAAAGTCATAATTTTTATCTAGGAATGGGCTTGCTCCCACATTGGAGCTCGCGCTATTCCGCCGACTTGAGTTGACACTTGACTGACTCACGACTGCCATCCAGAGAACACGAGAAGTCCATCGAACCTTCGACTCGGCAAACCTGAAAGAAAGCACCACTCCCTGCTCAATACACAGTGTTTCGGGGAATTCACCCCTCATCAGTTGAGCTTGAGTAGGCTAGGCTGAGGAAGATTGTGCCTGGCTGAAGAGCACCACTTACAATTGTATACTATAGACGTGCTGTCCAGGCACAAACATCACCAGGGATACAAATTTACAGAGACACTCCGTTTCCAGCGCGACAAACAAGTCAAGTCAAGTCGGCGGAATAGCGCGAGCTCCAGTCCGGGAGCAATCTGAGCAAACCCATTCCTAAACAAAATCATCGCCGAAGTCGCAACCTCTATTTCGTATAATTATTTTTATCGATGCGTGAATTCGCCGCGCTGTCGGTACCGCGGAACGGTGAGGGTTTCCACAAAATTCAAGAAAAAAATCTCAAAATTCAAATTCAAAATTCAAAAAATATTAGGCAAATTTCAATGATAAAATTCAAAAAAATCGCAAAATTTAAAAAAAATTCAGCCAATCACTCTGGTTGCGCCGAAACTTCTGGATATCACCATGGCAACACCATGGTAACGCAAAATGGTGGCCGAAGAAAAATGGTTGTGGTCAATCTTCTGTCAATCTGCTTTCCAGTTCTGGTGATTTATTATTATTATTTTTTTTGATCCAAGGTTTCTCCACACAGGTCGATGGGACGATGGCATCCAACAGCTTACTGGAAACCCAAAACCAACCATGCGAGTGGGTAATGTATGGCAAAATTCAACAAAAGGGACTAAAAATTCATAAAAAAATCAAAAAATCAAAAAAAGCCAAAATTCAGAAAATATTCAGAATTTTTTGTGAAATCCCTAAACGGTGTCCGCTGACATGATCTGACGTGACTGCATCATCCTGACTTGTACATGACAACATCCATGGTGTCACTAGCAACGATCTCCTAGCAACAGTTCGGAGCGTCTGGACGGCCGGTGGCACTCTGCTGCATACATGCACGCGAGTAGATCTACATGTACGTGTCAGGCTAACCCGAGCCAAGACTGATCTGACCGCGCGGGTGCAAACCGGTGTAGTGCGGGTGAGAATGATCAAGTGTGAGATCGAGAGTGCAAGTGAGAGTATGAAATGCTTTTCAAAATTGTTTTGTTTGTGTTGCAAATTTGGAAGGCCCTCCATTGGCAGAGGATACTCAGAACAACGAAGAGATTTCCTGCTTCCCCATCGTCAGTGAATTTTCCAATAATTGTGAAGAAGAGAACAGTTCAGACAGGAGTGGAGAGACCGAGCTGATTTGATCGCCGTTACCTCTCGAATCACCAGCTGCTCCGTATATCACCAGCTTTGTAGTCGACGAAAAGAAACACGCTGTTTAGCTGAGCAGCGATGGACGTCCGTCAGTTGCCCGTGAACATAGGCTACCTGAATCACGCCGGCATCGCACTGAGCGCAGAGGAGCGCACTTGTCTGCAGGCCGGCTTCGACGCGTGTCGCTTCAAGGAGGGGTTCCACACGCTGAAGTTCTGGGGCATCATACACGGTATCAACGCCAAGTATTACATTGTGCAGGGACTCCAGGAGGACCCATTGAAGCCCCGGATTACACTATACAGGTACGGGCATATCATAATTCATATGCTACATGAAGCACGCACATGCCGCTGAGGCACAAACATGCACAAACAAACAAACACACACACACACACATACACACACATACACGCACACACACACCACACACACACACACACACATACACACTGATCTTATTCAAATTTTTGAGAAATTGGTGGTGTGTACCATGTGCACTGCACAGAAAATGCTGAGTCCGTCGGATGATCTGAAACCATGGACTTGTTTTGCACCATTCACTAGCATGCACTGCTGAGGAATTAAGCATTGATAATGGCACGTATTCATCTAAAATGGCGGACGCCCACGCTGCATACATGGTATGGGCGCACGTGAGCCATGCTGGGGGGACACTTGTTCGATTCCGCATACAAATGTATACAAATGCATGGAAAAGAAGTTTCTCTAATCGCTGGAACTTGTGAGTTTCTTTCGATATAGACTACTGGTCTTCAAGGTATACAATAGTAGTGACCCAACGAAGTGGAATTTGCGGAATACAACGTTCGAGACGGCTCAACAAGTCAAGAGTAAAGTGCGAATTTACTAGGTACGCAAATGAGAAAACCTACTTGTTTCCCCGCAGCGCTAGTCACGTGCGCCTTCAGTGAATACGTGCCATTCAACTGGGTGTTGCGCCACACAGCACACTGCATGGTTCTGGCCCGTGAGTGGTGTGACACATGTGCACTCACACACCTCAAGTTGCAGTCTTGCACACTGCACTGATGACATGAACTCCACTATATCAGGGGTGTTGGAACTGGTGCTGCAGGTGTGGCCAGAGTTGCCCCAAAAAAATTTTAATGTGATTTTGGAAACGGGAGGGCACTGAGACCCTCCCCCCCCCTCCCTATTCATAGCCGCACCAATGTAGAATACACACCCCTGTATACAGAGCAGCTGAGTTGAGAGAAGGGGGTAGGGCGACACAGCAAGAGTATTGCTCTAGTGTCGAACAAAAAATTACGTCGAATTCAGCAAACTCGCACGCACACACACACACACACACACACACACACACACACACACACACACACACACACACACACACACTGCACGTACACACAAGATACAACAACAACAACAACAATGAGACTTACCATGCTGAATTGTGCACAGGTGCATCCACCAGAATACCTGCACTGGCCGGGTAGAGGTACATGTACATGCATGTTTTCGGCACTGCAGTTTAACTGTTACACATGGTATTGGTATTACTTGTATTTCCATGCTGAAGTCGCTTCACAGGTAGAAATTCGACAAGGGGTGGGGGGGGGGGGGGGGAGGTCAACAGTACTGCTACATTGAGTACTGTCAACATGTCTACTCATTCGCGAAATTAGGCAATTACTGTAAGACATGTTATTATAACGAGTCGCAAATTTAATGATCGTCCAAAATTCATTATGTCAACGAGAAGAAATGTTAACGATCTTGCAGTATTCTGGCATATCCACGCACAACACACATGTATATGAGGCAGTACGGCCTCAATGGATCTTAATATAACAAAGAAATGTCATCCGTGAAAACGTTAGATTTACTCAGTGACCTCATTAGTACATGTCTTACAGTTTAGCTTTTTATTTATTTTAAATATGTAGTTTATTTTCTGTCAGTTTGTGTGTGTGTGTGTGTGTGTGTGTGTGTGTGTGTGTGTGTGTGTGTGTCACTCTTATTTACTCTCACTCTCTTTCTCTCTCCTCTTTCTATCTCTCCGTCTATCTCTTTCTCTGTCTGTCTGTCTGTCTGTCTGTCTGTCTGTCTGTCTGTCTCTCTCTCTATCTCTCTCTCTTCCTGTCTCTCTCTCTCTCTCTCTCTCTCTCTCTCTCTCTCTCTCTCTCTCTCTCTCCGAATCACACCCGCATACATACACACCTGCAGCAAAGACTACGCCCATTGGGCGCGGTTGCCAAGCGTCACGGACGAGATGAGGAGAAAGACGAGGCATGTGCGTGGGCGCTTCACCGGGGATCCGTCGTTTGACTTTGAATACTGCTACAGAAAACCAAACTTCAAAGCAAACGATGAAGATGAACACGGCAACGATGTTCTGACCGAGCGTACCTCCCTGAAGGAGGAGGAACGATTAGCGGCCACCGTTGAACTGATCAACCATGAAGTGGAGGTGATGCCGCGGGGCTACCTGAGAAAGTCTGCAAAGGACGAGGTCAAGCCTAATCCCATGTGGCAGGGCCTGAGCTTGGAGGAAGCGCTGCTGCGCAGCAACTACTATCACGCCAACCCCAAGAGGATGCGCAAGCTGACCGCCATGGTGCCGCCGCGCAACGTACCCGCCATCGACTTCCTGGAGTCGATCGAGGACGCCCACTCCAAGCCCTGGTGGTTGGTACGGGGTTATCGGGGCTCGACGGTCGTGACTCTACGTAGCCTGCTCTGGGAGGGCTACACGTTCTTCATGGTGCCCGACTCGCGCACCTTTGGCTCATTCTACTCCGGCTATGGTGAGAGAAATCTGGATGTTGTGCACATGCTGCCGTGCCCTGTCGCTATCGATGCAGAGTAGGCTATCATCTTGCTACGGATGGCAGCATGCCTACTTTCCAGCACCCGACTGACTTCTGCCGCTGCTGTAGGTGACGAATAGAGCATGCTGTGCTGGGCAGGCGTGTAACTGTTAGTGAGTTGTCTCGGCTTGCCGTGTCTCCGACGTACACCGGAGCAGTGAGTTTCATACTGAGTGTCTGGCCATGGAGAGGTTCATTCTGTGCATTGGCTAGTGCTGGACCCTCTACAGCCAGCCCCAGCAGTACTTAACACCAGCAGTATGTAATATGTGACAAGTGAAAGCCAAAGATACTATTCTAGTATAGGATAAATATCTGACAAGTGATCACCAAATATACCAGTGTACTGGATAAATAACTCTATGACCTGTTTGCGGTGTATGCTACAGCTTGACATGCAGCACAACCACCCGTCATGCTCATAAACGCGCACACACAGACACGAACACGAACACACACACACACACACGCACACACACGCACACACACACACACATGGACACTACACTTGACGGCTCTTGCTGGATGTGCCTATAAGGGCGAGTCTTAGAAATTTGATTACTATAATTTTACTCAATGTGATTGCTAACACAAGTGAACATGGTGGTGTTTGTTTTGAGCTATTCATGCCAGTTATGTCTACTGTGATCTGCAATGGACTGGATTTAGCATCTGTTTTTCTTGTGACTTGGAACAAAGTGAAATTTTGTTAGTGTGCTATTTGGATATTTCCGATGTAGTGTACAGGACGATCCTTGACGGCAGGTCAGAGTGCATAGTGAGAGTGCTGACAGATCTAAATCAGCGCTCCAGATCCCCTCCCCACGAAAAATCCAGTGGAGTTGGTCTCTACCCCGTGTTTCTTGCTCTAGGCAATCATTTTTAAAGGAGACTGGTTCTAACAAGAATATACAGTTGCTTTCCGCATGCGTAGGAACGTCACCAACCCTCAAGGATCAAAGTACGAGTACACAACCAAGATGTCAAAATAACAGAAAGTCAGGAAGCCGGATTCCAGTGAGCGGACTAACGGTCCACTCTATAATCAAATACAGTCAGACCTCACTTATCCGGTCCTCGTTTATCCGGAACCCTCGCCATCCGGAAGAAAATCGCTGGTTACCGATGTGCAGCATATGTTATGCATACAACATAACCGGACTTCGCGATCCGCATATACCGGTGCATGATTTTGTGTACAAACTGGTTAAAATGTGTACAAAAAGCTTCGTCGTATCCGGTTGCATGTGGCTTGCAGAAGCTAGAATCAGGGAGTTGTGCAGGCAAATGAGGTCCTTGACCTACTGGGTGCACGTGGACAGCACTCAGTTGCATGCACTTGTCATTTTTCTCGCTTGTTTTACCTACTGTGCACGCTAGTTGTACTGCATAGGACCCGTCTACATGTATGTACGATGCCACTGCTTTCGACATGCCACATGCATAATACAGTATGTGTGTTCAGTTATCCAAGAAACCACCACCCACATAAACGTTGTCACTCAATTGCCAAAAACACAGCAAACACTTTGCGCGTAGGTTCAGGAAATCCTCTTCAAAGTTAGTTAGCTGCACACAAGCAGACTACATGAACTACTCACTGGTCAGCCTGTATTGTAGATCCACGCTCTTCGCCTGACCGTACAATACCCCCCCCCCCCCCCCCCCCCCATACCAAGAGTACGATAGTCAGACTCATACTCATAGACCAAGCAGTGTGCCCTACACTGGCTACAGCAGTATGCCCACAGGACAGTAGAACACGGCTGGCGGCATAGATACTGATTCCATAGTTTAGTTACACCATTCAAACTAATGCCTTTCTAATGCGTTGGTCAGGTCACGTGCGGTAATCCTGCAGCGAAATGTTACAAGCGTCACTTCATCAGAGATGTAAAGAAAGAGGGGGAACAGAAGGAGAGGGAGAGAGAGATAGAGAGGTCAAACAGACTGCGACCAGGCAGCACAGCGTACTGAAGAAATCAAGATGCACGCCGTCATCACGCACCAGTAGCAGAGAGCAAAGACTGAGCCAAGGAGAGAAAGAAAGAGAGAGAGATAGATAGAGAGAGCAGAATGGTTGGTGTGTTAGAGAAAGAACCACCCTGCTAACAGAAAAATGCAGGACGCCAGGTTACTGTTGGTACGAAAAGTGACAAAAGTACAGAGCTGCAAAAACAAGCTCTGGCAATACAGTGCGGTGTGGTGCGGTGCAGTGATTCTGAAGGTATGCATCTGAACAATGCGTATAACTGGTGGCTTAACACGACGCACAGCTGCACACGCACGGCAGGAAAACTAGCAATGGACGACAATGGAATACAGCCAAAACACGCTGCTGCCGCCGCCACCGCCATCACACCAACTAACATGAGCTGTAAGCTACTAGGTTGAGAGGACATGAATGAGCCGCGCACATATCAGCCTGCTGTTCCAGCCAGAACACGAAGCCAGTCGTAGCCAAGTCGCATCGACGCCAACACGGACGCTGGCAGGATCAGGGAGGCCGTGATGCCGACACTAGTGGGACAAGGCAGGTGCAAACCCGGCTTTATCACTGCTCCTCTGACTAGAGACGGATTAGAGAGGTTCCATCACTGTTAGTCGGACACATTATCATTCGCCTACATACACGCTTCTCATCGAGTAACCACGACAACAACGAACAGGACAATAACGAAGAGAAAAGAGCAAGCCAACAACAGGTCTCCAAGATCAGTTTACGATCCCTCCTGGCTCTCGGATTCAGTCTTTCCTTCTCCGTCAGCAACTGCCATCTCCTTTAGCTTCTCGGTGACTTCCTCGGTGGCTTCAGCAGACTTTTGGCATTCTTCTGCCTTCTCTTCGGACGTTGCGGTCGCCGCAGCAGATTCTGCTTCCTTACTCGCTGCTACCTCTTCGGTCTTCTCCGAGACATTGCTCTCGTCCTTCTCGTCGTCAGTATGCTCGCTATCGTTTCCTACCTCGCCATCGTCCTCACCATTCGGGTCAACCTGACGGGCAATCTCTTGCGCTGACTCAAACGCAGTCTTGAACGCATTGGCATCTGCAAAAGGAAGAAGAACAATTGCACGCATACACAATTAGCGGCGGATTGGCAACAGGATGTGACGTGGTGAAAAGATGTCTGTATGCACTTCCTGTTTGACATTTCAGAGAACATGTCTGAAACCCCCCAGGAAAGGCAGGCTAGGCCATTCATTGCGCAACTTGCGGACACCTTGGAACTTGGGAACACCTTGAAATGGATTCAACTCGGATGGAGAGCCTAGGATTAAAATTAAAAAAGAGGACCACAAGTTTACAAGTTATCCGTTTTGTCCAACACTAACGGTTATAAGCAGAATACAGCAGAATTGTTGCACATTTTTGACTCAACAGTATTCTGCTTATAACCGTTAGTGTTGGACAAAACGGATAACGTGTAAACTTGTGGTCCTCTTTGTTAATATGAAACCTTGAAATGGGCCCAAAACGACTGAATTTTGGGACCAAAGCGAGCGCTGTACACCTGAGTAGCGTTCACATTATTACCACACGGAGCCATGCCTACATCAAGGAAAGCCGTGGCCATTATCTCCAGAAATCACTAAATTGCATCGCGAAAATAGCCAACTTTCAAGGGTTATGTAACCGGCACGAGTTACGGCGTCTATCTTAACCCTTTCACTGCCAGCTGACCACTTAAGGTGACAAGGCGCTCCCTGCCAGGCTGTCAGCTGAGCTGTATACCCCCTCCCTGCCAGGCACTTTTTGCCTCCAGCTCGAAAAATCGAAAGGCCAACTTATCATGGATTTTTTGGTACTTTCTGTACGGAATATCGCTTTCCAAAGTATACATCGTAGGTAGACAACTCATAAAGGAAGCCATTGCCGTCGAAAAAATCGCAAAATCCGAAGTACAACCGTGCTGGGCGCTCTAGCGCCAGCCGCTGTGCAAAAATGCATGTCATGTCATGCGAAAGTGCGCCGTGCGCCGCATGCGCTACATACACTATGTACACGATCGGCCCGGACACTCGCGAAGTAAAATTAGTTGTTGTTTTGGAGAGAGAAGCAGATCCTTTTTTTGTTAGCTGGGATTGAAAGATCTGCCAGTGGACCGGAGAGCTACAAGACTGGAAGCAGAAGAGATGGCGTGCGGAATGTTCTCTGTCTTCGTGGCAACAGGACTTCAGTTGCGAGAGACTTTCGTCCTGTTGTTGCGGACGAAATTCTAGTTGCTGCCACCAGAAAACTCGGAGAACGAAACGATCGTAAGTCGTTTGGTGAAGCAGATCGTGTCGGTGAACAGCTGCGGAATGTTCTGCCGCCATGGTGGTCGTTTGTTCTCCTGACTAGCAGCAGTCCGAATACATTTCGACTTCGGAGAGTGAAGCGCTTCCCTGTTCCGTTGACAAGCGCGGCGTTCGCGGGTGTAATGCACTTTCGCATCAGCTTGCAGTAGATCGTCAGGTATTGAGCTTGAGGTAGGTGTCGTTGTAGAAAGAATATAATTATGTTGTAGCTGACATACCTGTAGTGTCTCTTGACTGTGCTGGTCGCCATTGTAACGTGGTAGTTCTTAGAAAAGTTTAGTTCTGGACTCGGTGAGCGCCGCCAGCGCTGTTTCCGCCAAGTTTGCAGTGAATGCGTCCGTGAGGAATCCGTCGTGTGGTTGTCTCTACCCGTGACTCCAACCGCCTATCGCAATGGATAGCCGCCTGGAGTCTTGGGTAATGGCTAGGCATCAAGTCTGAACCAAATGTCATGCTCCTTGCAATGAAAGTTTACGGGAAAGAGAAAAAAACTGGCACCGACTCAGGAAGGTGGAAGTGCGTGAGAACCGATTTCTTCCGCGCCCCTCGGCTAAAAATCGGATGCGCATTTTCAACGACGCTGGTTCGATTTTCTTCAAATGGCAACCCATGCTTCTGGCAGCGTATTTCGATGGGTATGGACCTCTTCTAGGGCCTAGTGGCCCTCTACCACGGCTAAACATCTCCAATAGTCAAAAATAGCGGCCCAAACTGGGTGAAGTCTGCCTGTCGACAAAAGTCGACGGTGGCACTGGGGACTGCATGTTTGCTTGTCGACTTTCGTCGACAGTGGCATTCAGAGTGCATGAATGCGCTGTCGACTTTCGTCGACAGTGGCAGTGAAAGGGTTAATGACCTATGCACTGCACGACAGTGGATGTGTACCATATCACCGATTTCGCTCACATCTTGCCTTTAGGTTTCCTTTGGTGTTTACAAGCATGGGAAAGGATTCGTTGTGCTTCGTTGCACAACTAACGGACACCTTGGTACTATAGTCTGTTTCAAAAAGATTTACAATCAGGTTTGGGTCTTAAAAAGTATGAAGATAAGGGAAATTTGGACAACAAAGTACATAGAATGGCTTGTTAGGACACGGCAAATTGTTCTGTGAAGGTTTCGGAACAATTGGACCAACCGTTAAGGAGTTAGAATTTCGGCCAGGTTTCCGGCCTTTTCCCATGGTTTACAATTTGCCCAGGAAGCCAGTATCGATTTTTTATCAAAACCCACGATTTATCATTTCCTTTTTGGCCTTGTGGTTATGAATGCTGTCTGCTGACCATGAAGTTGTGAGTTCAAATCCCAATCTATCCTCAAGTCAAACTTTTTTTCATTGTTTTGGTGATCAAGCTGGTACAAGACAAAGAAGATGTCTGCACCAAACGACTTGTTGTTGGAGGTCGCGCTTCCTGCCGAACTGACTGACACTTGACTGGCTCACGCCATGTGAACACACCCACAACACTGCAATGGTGTGAGTGAATATGGAAGTCATCGCGCTGTAGCTTTTTGAGATTTATTTTTAGTATTTCAAGATCGCCAATTTATTTGAATTTAGCAGTCAACGCCGTCTTCTATCAGCGTTCACAAGCGTCTGTTTTTCTCAAAATGTCGTCGAAGTCACACGGATAGCTTTGCCAAGTCATGGCCTTGGGAATGAGTCTGTGTCGATGTCGTTTTCGTCACACGGTGAGTAAATTGCATCGCAGTTCAAAGAAACTATTTTGGTCACAAAACGGATTGGGACACATGCCGCTCGTCAACACTTTCGTTTCGACATGTCCTCTCTGACTCCATTATCGATACGAGGAAGAACTCGTTTGTTGCAAACCAGACGTACATGTGCGTACATGACTGTATCAACGTGAGTGAGTTGTCATTTTTCCTGCTTTCGCGCGGAATATTTCTTCGAGTTCACAGTGAGTTTTTCCAGGCAGCGCTCGAGTGCTCATACGGTAAGACGCCAAACTCCGCGGGCGATCGCCAGGGTTGTAAATCTTTTTGAAACGGACTGTAAACATCACTTCGCCACATTGCAGAGCATTGCAGCTGGTGAAATTCGAGTCGTTCAGGGAAGGAAATGCTTGTTGTTAGGAGTTCAAAATTCTTGTCAGACTGCGTATGGTGACCACGCTGCAGGAGTGTTTGGCGTTCTGGTGCCTGGAACAGTGCCTGGTGTTGAAGCTTGAGGCGCTTTCCGTTGTAGGGTAGGAACTTGGCCAAGTCGCAATGTGGCGGAGTGAAAAATCATTCAAATCTCTCTATTTCTTTATTTCTTTATTATCTCCAGAAATCACTAAATTGCATCGCGAAAATAGCCAACTTTCAAGGGTTATGTAACCGGCACGAGTTACGGCGTCTATCTTAATGACCTATGCACCGCACGACAGTGGATCATATCCACTACCACCCAGGACACAACATCTCTTATCGAAAAGTTCTCCACGTCTTTTGGAAATAGACAGAAATAGAGAGATTTGAATGATTTTTCACTCCACCACATTGCGACTTGGCCAAGTTCCTACCCTACAACGGAAAGCGCCTCAAGCTCCAACACCAGGCACTGTTCCAGGCACCAGAACGCCAAACACTCCTGCAGCGTGGGCACCATACGCAATCTGACAAGAATTTTGAACTCCTAACAACAAGCATTTCCTTCCCTGAACGACTCGAATTTCACCAGCTGCAATGCTCTGCAATGTGGCGAAGTGATGTTTAGTACCAAGGTGTCCGTTAGTTGTGCAACGAAGCACAACGAATCCTTTCCCATGCTTGTAAACACCAAAGGAAACCTAAAGGCAAGATGTGAGCGAAATCGGTGATATGGTACACACTACCAATTTTTCATACACGCCCCCACATATGTTCTTGGAATGAAAAAAAACCCACGAGGATGAGAAGCCAGGGAAGAGAGAGAGAGAGAGAGAGAGAGAGAGAGAGAGAGAGAGAGAGAGAGAGAGAGAGAGAGAGAGAGAGAGAGAGAGAGAGAGAGAGAGAGAGAGAGAATGTCCAATCATAATTAGGCAAATGTAGTCCGACAAATGCAGTTTAGTAGTGCATTGTGCGTATGCGGCCAAGAAAGAAAGACCGACAGAGAGATAGAGAGGGAGAGATAGAGAGAGACAGACAAACACAGAGAGACAGAGAACTCACTGGTGCTGTTCGCAAATCGAATGGCCAGCGTCTCAGACTTGCTCTCCTCATCGGCAAAGTCACACATGGTGGTGTAGAGCCATGCCCGGTCTGATCCTCTGTTTGGCCGAAGCTCCATCTTTGCTGTGACTGCACACGCCAGAATCATGCCACAACAACCAACAACAACAACAACAACAACAACAACAACAACAACAACAAACAGATTTCAATAGAGGAGGTGAAGGTCAGAGAACAAACTTGACAGTGCTACAATAAATTCTCTAGCAGGCCAAAATGCTAGTGTTGAAACGAGCGTATCTATAACAAACGAGCGATCAGTTCCACTAACGAGCAAGCTATCGAGCGAGCTAACGAGTTTCATTGATGTGGCAAATATGATTTTTTGAATTTTTTTTCAGCTGATTCAAATATCACCGCCGGCATTTGGCGTTGCTGCTGCTTCACTTCGAATTGCTGTTTCGTGTCAAGATGTCTTTTCAGCGTCGTCGTTGAGCAGCCTTTGTGAGAATAGACCCTTTTGGAAAGATTGCAAGTAGCCCTGTTCTTCGCTGCATCGCGGGAGAAAACTTCCAAACGACTCAGCGTCACTTTCACTCGAATGGAGAGGTGACCGAAGCATATCCTGCGACAGGTCAGCAGATGCGGAACAAGACATCAGTAGAGTCCACCAAAGCTGCAACGACAACTGAAACAACTCAGTGTCGTGCAGGTATACAGTCACTGTAACTGCGAGTGATTTTCACTTTGCGCGGGACTGCACTCTCGATCGACCAGGGAGTCGTAAAATATTCTACGACTCCCCGGTCAACATGTACTGCCATGTGTACGGAGTACGGTGTTCGTTAGTGCAAACGAGCTGGCCGCACAAACGAGCCGAGTTTCTGGCGAGCGAGCTAACGAGTACCCGGTGAGATCGTTTCAACATTACAAAATGCATCTACACACAGTACCAACTACACAAAGGCTGAACAACAGAGACCAAAAAAGAAATTCCGTAACTTTACTCTGAGGTTAGTGCAACAACTCATCAGAAAGCAAGATACAAAACTCGAGCTGTGGCAAGATTTTTTGTCCCTGTTGTTTGGCCTTGTGTGTGCTATGCTCTACCCTTGCTTGTATATAGAGGACTATTTGCAGCAGGAACGCTAGATACTCTGGCCACCGCATCAGCACCGCATTTTCGACAGGATGTATGTGTATCCATTACAGTTTGAGGGAAAGTTGTAAACGGGAAAAGTCTGAAGACAACAAGTTGACTGTCACCACCAGGATTCTATGTAGTTTTTCTTTGTCCCCCTATGTATCTTGCAGCTGTAGGAACGACACTACCCTAAGGATCAAGGTGCATATGCAGCTCCTGAAGCGGAAACATGGATGCAGTGAATGGGATTTTCGGTGTTTGATCTGATCTAGCTACAAAGCAATGCAATTAATTGAGGTGTGCTCATCATCATGAACCCGAAGCCAACGTGTCGAGAATTGAGCTACACAGCCGTGTTCAGTATCTCAACATGCTGCCATTCCGTACGAAACACAGAGAAGGAGAGATAGCGTGTGGGCGTCGGTGGAGTTTGAGAGAGATAAAGAGAACTCGGTCCTAACGTGCATGCATTACAGCAGAAGCGCCACAGCCACCGTCAACACTACCAGCAGAAGCACCACCACCACACACCCACCCACCCCACACACCACCACCACCTGCATTCCAAGCATCAACAAAACAGTAGCACTGAAGTACTTACCGTAGTGGTTGGCGCAGATCTTGAGCGTCTTGTCTCTTCGCATGACAAGACGAACGAGACGGCCTTCCTTCTTCAGAAGCCGGACATCACCCGTTCCTCTTTCCTTCCACTCCGGTGGGTCGCACTCCACGGCATAGCGGAACAACCGTGCTCGGCTACACGCACACACACACACATGGAAAAAGAGCAGACATTTAAAAAGGTGCCAGAAAAAAAAGAGAAGAGAATAACGTGACTCCAAACTATTCCCCTTGTGAATGCCTCTGCAACCAGACTTGCAATGAACACGATAACAGTCAGATATTGGACACTCTTCGATCAGATTCGACTTGAATGAATCCGGCAATATTTTTACTGGACCGGCCAAACAGTCGGACTGAATTCAGCAATGGCGTCGTCGACAAGGAGAAGGATTGACGATAATGGCGCTCTCCTCCTTGGGAAAAGAACCTCTCCGAGCTTGAGAAGCCAACTGTGAAAAGTGGATTGTGCAATATGACAACGCAGTGCTTGTAGTCCACGTGGCATTAGTTTAAGCGCAACAAAAGTGAGCTTGACTACATACATTATAACCTGGTTTAAGCGACCCCCACGGACCACGGTGCAAGCAAAAGCGGTCGTTAAAGCCAGGTGGTCTTTAGAACCAGGTCCCACAGTGTCCGTGTAGAACTGTCGGTGCATGGAAAAACGGTCGTTAACCCTTTATTACCGGATTACTTGCACAGCATGCACCAAAATTACGAATTTCAGCACAATTTCCAACTTCACCAGGTCATAACTTTTGTCTACTTCACTTGATTTTCACAATCTAGGGCTCGTTGGAAAGCTCTTGGCGAGAGCAACGCCAGGGTACCAAGCTCCATCATCCAGTCGCCACAAATCCGGCGCGGTAACACAGCAAAGTCGTCTCCAAGCCTGATATGCAAGCAAATTCGTCCCATCAATGCCATTCCACTCTACTTCATCGCAGAACGCTCAAATTTGTTTGAGACGATTCAAACTTCAGCCGACTACGTCATTATCATGTGCTTAGTCGCTCAAAGAGCACACGGAAAGGGATTTCCCCCCAAAATGGCGAAGTGATCGATCAAAAATTTGAATTTGCCGAGATGAGAATACGGCACGCGATATCTCTGGGGTCCGACATCGTAACTCTTCGGCGATTGTTACATTGGATAGCTTGGAGTTTCTGCTACCAAATAGACCTTTCGATTGTTGAATTCGCACAAGAAATGATGGAGTTACGAAGGTATTACTGGCCTATAGAGTTTCGATCATATATGATCGAAAGTCTGCAGGCCGGTAATAAAGGGTTAAGAGCAGGTGGTCGCTAAACCCAGAGGTCGCTTACACCAGGTGTCACTGTACTCGGAAAGTGCAGTCGACTCCATTTATAGCTAACTCCCACACAGCGAATTCCGTAATATAGCGAACCATGGTCCATGTCCCTGTTTGAACCCATACAAAACCGTCCCTTCGTAGCGAACAGTTCTCGTTTAGAACAAACCATATCTTGTAGGTTCGCATGTAAACCAAGTGCAATCATACTGTCACGAGCCACATGCCAGGCATGACGTGATGCTTGTATGGTGCGAGTGCAGTTCGGGTACAAAGAACTTCGGCTAAAAAGAAACGCACCCGTACCAGTCGCCTTTGGGGCCGGGCCGATTAATACACACTCGCACATGGCATTGCTGGACTGGGTCGCGTTCAGGAACAGCAAGTCAAGGCCACAGTCTCGTAGAACTACCACATCTGGGTTCGAAACGCACATCATTTCAGACCCCATGGTCTTGTATCATCTCCGGAGCTCCCTAGATGCTCCCTCATTGCACTCCAATAAAAAGAATAAAACAGGAAAAAGTAAAGAGTCGACGAGTAGACAAAAAATTGCAATGAATAAGATAAAGTGTGCAGTCCTGCATCTACTAGTACAAACATCATCAAGGTATTGGATATCATCAAGGTGCCCACTTTATTTTATTCATTCCCGTAGCTATGCAGAAGACGTTACTTCAGTAACGTCTGGCGCTAGCCAGGGTCCACACAGCTTTAATTTGGTGTTTGTTTGTGTGTTTGTGTCACGCCTGGCGCTATCCCATATCTGTCCCGTACCGTACCGTCAAACACAGCTGGCCACATACAGCTGGCCGCAATATTCAAATAGGGCTTTCAAACGCAAGATCATAACGTGAAGCAACTTAGAAGAATGAGTATGAATGCGAAGTGTATGGGGGAATGCATGTAGGGCAATAGTTCGGGTTCGAATCCCAGGTAATGCCTGAAAAAAATAGGAGAATTGAAACATTTATAACATTCCTTTTCTTTTTTTGCCGTCATCAAGGCGGTAGACGGTGTCGTATTACCCTCGACCGTACCTATCCCGTACCGTTCCATACAATCAAAGACTGGCCACAATGCATATTCAAAATTAATAGGGCTTTCAAATACAATATCATAACATGAAGCAACTTGGTAGAATTAGTATGTATGCGAAATGTATGGGGGGATGCATGCAGGGCGATAGTGCGGGTTTGAATCCCAGGTTATGTCCAAAAACAAAAAGTAGAAACTTATAAGAATTTATAACATCCCTTTGCTTTTTTGTCTTGGTCATCAAGGCAAAAAAGCATAGCGTAGGGCCCTGAGCTTCCAAGCTCTCTCGTTGCAACTTTAAAAACTAAGGACACACGATGAAAATGGTCATTGCAAAGCAATATTAAATCTACACCGTACAAAGCGCAATACAAAAAATCCACCGAAAATACATAGGAAAAGGATTCTTACATTTTGAATAGTTCCTCTTCATCCTCCTCCAGAGTTTTCACCTCGACCTCCGGCAAGCGGACTACGGGTGTGAAATCCACATTGGGACTTTCCGCCACTTGATCCTCCTATACAGTGCACGAATCCACAGGGACGAACGTACAAAAGTACAAGATCAGACGAACAAAAAATCAATACACGATGGGCAAAAAAAGTTTGCACTGAGAATCTAGAAATGACGACTACAGAGACTCCTACTAGTCCTTCAAGTAACAGTTTCTTTTCCTTATCCGAAGGGTAAAATACTGAAGCGCAAAACTGAGCTTCCGGAAACACATTTCTGCTACTTCCATAAGGGTATACCTTGCAGTGCGACAAGGTTCGTAGTCATAGGGCTTCACAAGAACAATAAAATTGGAGAGTAATGTATTGGCAAAGAGAAAGGCAGCGAACTCACTCCTTCCGCAGCGCTCATCGTTGTTCCTGATTCAAGGCTCTCTTATGTCGTGCGAATGCACCAGATATCAACAGCTTATTTCTGGAGAACTACAGCAAACGAGTGGAAACCCCTCGCTCTCTCGAAAGGCTCACCACACTCGATTGAAAGAGCTGAAAGAGGATCGATATTTTTTTGAAAGAGAAAAACAAAAAACAACATGCACCCGCGAAAAATGGCGCGATACACGAGTATGTGGTGGTGGTCGTGACGCGAGCACTCACAAACAGAGCGTGTGGATCGTGCACACCGCAAGCAGTCACCACTCACCAGGTCACTGCAGTCTAGCGTCTGTATCGTGGTGCGCGACCAGACTGAACTGATACGGATTATGTACGCTCGCTAGACTTGATCTACTTCCAACTCTGATACCGGTAGATCTATAGTACGAGTAGACCTACTCATCTCACCTCTGCGCTTGTGCTTGTACTTGGCGTGCAGACAGTCATCGCAGAAAAAATCACTTGAGGACTTGTTCGTTGAGTTGACCTTCTCTCTCTTGCTACTTCTCAACGTTACCTTGGTCGTCTGGCTGAAGAAGTAAAAGACTTAGTGATGATTGTGACTCGACTTTCACTCCTCAGCTAGCTCAGAGGAGCAGGGGCGCGAAGTGCAACCTAACCAGTTTGAACCAGAAAAGCGAAACCGGTGTCCACCGGTGCACGAGAGTAGATATTTGTCTACTACCTGATTGTAGTGTATTTGTCCGGATAAACGCCTTGCATAGCGCTCTCGAGATCTCGTACTCGCAGTCGTACATGTCGAGAGGGCAAGCAGCCCATCACTCTTGTTTTGACCAGGGAGCCCTTACAGTTACACATGTGTGTAGGGCTCCCTGGTTTTGACAGCTTTCCAATACTCGGTAGTAATCATAACTCCCCCGCTTGGCTTTCAGAATGAAAATCACCACAGACTGCCTACCCGACTGTTATCATTGCCGTTACTGAGCTTGGAGCCCGACTCGACTGCTGACTTTATGCTTGTCCTAGCGGAGTAGCGGTGGCCACGTTTGGTAGGTTGCTCTCTAGCTCTGTTGAAGCGCTTGGTACATTTTTGTAAATTTATTTTTCCCCGGTACATGGTATCTTTCGTGCTCGCCAGTACAGTGTCCTTCCCCCTTCACAATCATGAGTGCCATGGCCAGTGTTGTCGGGTTTGGAATTCTGCCCTGACACGAGACAGTGGGATTGGCTGTGAACAAGGATCGCTCGTGGATCACCGCTAAGAATGCAGGCTGTGCCGCTACGTCGCGCTAGTAGATCTACTAGCAGTGGGACAAGTCCTTCGAGTCAAAGGGCACAGCTACCGCAACACCTGCAGCAGCCTCGGACAGGAGGAGCCCTGCAAACTGAAGGTGGCACGTTGGTGGCTGAGAAAGCTAAACTGTGGGTACGAGCCGAGCCGTTCGACTTCGCAGTGGTTCAGAGTCCACCGCCACAACGGCTCACGTATCAGGTACGCAAACGCATGAACAGTTTATTTTGAGATCCCATGTGACGATTGTGAGTGTGCTGAAATAATTCAACAAATCATCGTGTACATTGTAATGGCTATGTTGTTTTGAGGGAATTACTTCTCATAAAAATAATAATATTTTGATTTAGAAAAATAGTCAAACCGCATGAGCTCGACCGTGTGCGTGCCACAAAAAAAAGTGCATTCACGCCCACCTGTCAGGGTTTCAGCCAGCTTGAGATTTTAAAATGATGAGTGGCTGAGAGCGTTTGTGCATCACCGTTCTACGAGTATGCCGCATCACTCCACGGGGGTGAATTTTTAGTTTTCAAAGTGCGGCTTACACTCCGGAACAAGACGGCAGCCATTTCTTGGCATATCCGCTGTACACATATTGGCTTACTAGTACTACTGTAGCAATTCTTTTGTTCATGTCATAACTTCACTCTTTTAAAAGTCACCCAATGTTACTAGCATACACGGTGCACCATGACTCGGCCACGGCAAGCCGGGGCTACATGTGTTTAACGGTAGGTATGATTGTGTGTGCATGTGTGTTTGTATACTTGTGTGTGTGTGTGTATGTATGTGTGTATGTGTGTGTGTGCGTGTGTGCGTGTGTGCGGGTGTGTGTGTGTGTGTGT
The DNA here is from genome assembly GCF_964019385.1 of Sycon ciliatum. Classification (NCBI taxonomy): domain Eukaryota; kingdom Metazoa; phylum Porifera; class Calcarea; order Leucosolenida; family Sycettidae; genus Sycon; species Sycon ciliatum. Next base: position 23,192,265 of record NC_088654.1, read on the forward strand.
GTGTGCGCGCGCGCGTTTGTATACTTGTGTTTGTGTGTGTATGTGTGCGTGCGCTTGTGCATGTGTGTGCGTACATTCTCTTGGTCTGATGACTGTCGCTGTGCACTGATCATGCAGGCTATACGCAAACTGTGTGTAGCAGTGCGTACCAAGTCCCACGAATCCCAGTCGGATTGGCTAAGGTTTGTACTGTAATTAGATTCCAGGTGTCTTGGGCCATGTATGATTAGACCATCTGTGGAGTCCATGACAACTCATGGATTCCATAGCTCGAACGTGGGGTGAGAGAATAAACTGTTTTTGCCGGGGAAACCTTTTAAAAATTGCCTGGTAAACTCAATGCACTACATCATAACAGTGTACGATAGGAGATTGAAACATTTAGTTACAAAATCTGGAGACTTTCTTTTCTTTTAGCGCAGAGTTAACTCTCGTGTTACCTTCTCCGTAAGGTGGCCGATGACTTCCATTCCATCACCGATGCATTTCGTGAACCAACAAGCGAAGCTTGTTTTGTATGTAAGCAAACCGTCATCACTCCTGTTGCTGGAGCCGATAGCAGAGGCACTGTATAATTATGATGTATGCCTATGGCACATAATTATACCTGCATTCCAGCAACATCTGATTGGCGAATCATGCACTGATGCAGGCTGACAAGCATCTGCCCAGGATCATGCTTCAGCATTAGCAGCAGAATGCCTGACTTACCAGCTGCCCTGCTTATAATGAGTCTACAGTCCATTTCAAAACTACAGACGCGTACCTAGGCAAAAACTGTTCTGCCAGCATCTATACCACATACAATCTGTGATCACTTTGTGCATACAATTTTTCCAAATTGGGCGTCTGTTATCCAATCGTTTAGAAACTATTATGAGAGTAATTGTGGAGCGGACCTGAGCAATATTCCGAAAACTATTCTCAAAAAGCTCCAGCCAAATTTGAAATATTTCAAAAAACCCACGCGTCTATAGTTTTGAAATGGACTGTACAAATGACTCGATGTTAGTCCTCTAGCTGCGTAGCTCCTCTGCAATCGCGTGCTGCTCAAGACGTCCGAACACCCTGGATTTGAACTCACTGGCAATACTGAGACGTTCTTAGAAATGCTGGTGCCAACTTGTGCACTGGCACAACGGAAGAACAGCGCACATTGCCTTTTGCGTTTTCCTTGTTTCAATTTAGCATTTTCCTTGGCTCACCATCTGAGTACTTATTGCCTTTTGCCATCAAAGATATCATGACTGGTCTAAAGTACTTGGTTTGCAGCAATGTAGAGTGCATAGAGAAAACGAAGGCATATGGTGCATACCATTCAGTGTACCGCAGGTCTAGCTAACCAAACATGAATCAAGAATTGATCACTCCAGCAATGAAGCATGCTGCTGAAATGTTTCTGCATTTTGTGTCCTCCCAGGCTGACTTCAGCGGGGCTGTTGACCTGTGTGTGTGTGTGTGTATGTGTGTGTGTGTGTGTGTGTGTGTGTGTCTGTGTCTGTGTGAGTGTGTGTGTATGTCCTCTGTTTGTAGTTTCCCGCTGTGGAGAAGTTTCGTCATTAACAAGTTGCAAGTTGCCGAAGAATTGGCTTGGGCGTACGTTTTTGTCAGTAAAGATTGACCTATATTTTATCATTCACGAGTTATTGGTTGTCGATGGTACGTGTGCAACACCGGTGCCCCGGCTTACTGAACAAGGTCAGCACCTCTGATATGGCCTGCTTGAAGATGTAGGTAGAGACTGATTTCTGGTGGCTCAGTAGAATACGACAGGACAAGAGGCACAGTGTGATTCGGTACACAATCATCTCGTGTTCGTCCAGCACTTGACTTGATAGATTACAGGACAACACCTTCGCTAGACCATACATTGCTCAGCGACCAGAACGTTTCGTTCGGCCACAGTGACTACTATAATATGTTTAAAATTATCTGTGAATGCCGCATCCTCCCTACTGTGTGCACCAGAACGTCCATCTGACATAGCCGGTGTGAGATTAACAAGAAACTTGTGTTTGACTCGTGTTCAATCTTCTTTAGTTAACACCCCGATTCCACAACGTATATTCATACGGTTGATAGTCTTGATGATGTCACACTGATCACGTGTTGATGATGTCGCACTAATTACTCGTGATGCGACTGTTGTTACTGATGATATCACTCCAATCACTTGTGATGAAATTGTTCTCGTTCATGATGTCACACTTATCATTCATGGCATGATGATGATGTCACATGTATTTCTGTGTGTTTTGGCTGCACTCCAGGTACTTTGAATCATTCCACACACTGACGGAAGCACACAGCGCTGGCCTTGCAAAGCTGACGGACCAGTTTGCGGAGTGCAAGAGTGAAGATGAAAAGGGTATGTTACGTCCTCCTGCAGTCCTTAAATACACGTTATCTTAGTTGACTGGTGTGCCACCTGCATCTGTGCCTTGAACCTTGAGGGTGGTGGTGTTTCTACGGATGCGGAAACTCAGTCTAACCGAGTCTCACATGAACCGTGACTGTTTTTGACTGGTTGACTGTGGCGTTGAAGCTGTGGTCGTTTTTATGTCGACTATCACCATGGCTGCAATTGTTGTAGTACGTTAAATGACGAACCAGCCAGTTAGAAGAGTTGTGACAAACAGAAATCTCTTGTTGGTCATGTATATACAAGATCAGTACACTATTCGGTGTACGATAATAGTCAGGTAGGGTGTGAGGTTGCTACACAGCTACCTGTACCGTTTCCATTCAAGACGCAAGTGGTATCATGCTTTCATCAATACAGTCATACATGTGATGCTTGAAAGAACAGGTAACTGGGATACGAAATACGACATACGACATGTTTCTGTACCAAAAAGGGAAATATTTGGAATCTCATTTTCAGTCTTCTCATGTTTTTATGCATATCCTTTCCTTGTTTATGTGTGTGTATGTGCTCGCGCGTGTGCGGGTACATGTTTGTGTATACGTGTGTGTGTGTGTGCATGTGTACGTGTGCATCTATTTGTGCATGTTTGCTCATGCGTGTGCGTTCCTGCATGCGTGTGCGGATGTGCGCCGTCTTGCCATGTCGATATTCCTGGTTGGTGTGTGCAGAGGCACTTCGACGGCAGACCAAGGTGTTCCTGCCAAAGTTTGTCCTTTTCTTGGTACTCCAAACATCAGCTCACATGTCATCGCTACGGTCATTGTCAGCGCAGGATGTGTGGCCTTGTATCCATACAAAGCTCTGATTATGTTTGCAGATTTCCGGGCCAGAGCGGCAATAATGCACCCTGGAACTCCCTCTATTCATACTCCCCTGATCTCAGTGGATTGTTGCACCAACTGCAGACAGTCTCCGTCACACGCAGTATACTGAGTTAGTGCCGTGTTGTCAGTATTCTATGTGTGGTTCCCAGGTGTAAAAAATACTCTTGACCCCAGTCCGAGTGAAAAGATCAAGCAAACCGGATGTGGAAAAAATTGACGCTGTCGCGCTACTGTACTGTAAATCTCTTTTCCTTGACTGCACGCTATTTGACGACCGTTGCGTTGTGCAGAGGAAGTCGTGGACCACCAGTACCATCAGCTGTTCCTAAAGTAAGTTTATATGTTGCTTGTAGTCAGCACTCTATCAAGTATTCCTGTTCAGGAAGCTGTGTGAGACTACGAGCCCTGGGTAAAATGTAGATGGTGTGTGTGTGTGCGCGCACATCCAGGGCGATATGCTTGTCTTTTTGCACACCTGAAAATGTCCAGTGGTCCATGCATGCACGGTGAGTTCCTGCAGTTGCTAATGGATGCGCACGTGCGATGTGTAATGTTCAGGTTACGGAGGAATATCTGCACACCCAGTTCATCAAGAAGGAGTTGCCACAGCTGCTTTCTCTGTTGTTAGCACCAGGTAGGTTGTATTCAGTTTTCTGTTCCTTCCACCTATCTGTCTCTCTCCCTCCACCTACTCCACCTACTTATCTGTGCCTGTCCCCCCCCCCCCCCCCTCCTTCCCTCTCTTTCTCTGCCTCCCTCTCTTTCTCTTTCTGCCTGTATTTATCTTTCCATCGGTCTCTCTGTCTCTTTCTCCCTATCTGTCTCTTCCCCCCCCCCCACTCCGCCAGTTCTCACTCTTTCCTTCTCTTGCTCTTTTCTCGTTTCTGTCTATTTCTCCTTCTTTCTCTTTCCCCCTCTTTCTCTCTGTCTTCTCTCTTTCTCTCTCACCCTGTCCGTCCCTGCAGCTAATCTAGACCCAGGAACATGGTCGTCATTGCTCATTCACTCTGTTCTTCTCACTTGCCGTGACATCCATGTGTGTACTATGTGCTTGTCCATGATCACATGTCCATGATTGTTTGCCATGCGTGCAAGTGCATGTGCATGTGTGTGTGTGTGTGTGTGTGTGTGTGTTCCTGCGTGTTTGTCTGTGTATAATACTATCGGTGTGTGTGTATGATTGTGTTTGTTTGTGTTTTATGCCGTGTGTGTGTGTGTGTGTGTGTGTGAGTGTGTATGTGTGTGTGTGTGTGTGTGTGTGTGTGTGTAAATGTGTGTCCTTTCCGTGACCGTGATTTGTTGACGTTCGGACGACTCTGTCAGAGGCCATGTCTGGCGGAGCAGCTACTCTTGTCGACTCCGTTGTTCCCGAGACATCCGTGGAGGCTATGAGCTTTCTGATGGAGGGCACGTCAGATGACAGGTATGTTCGCAGCAGGGTATGTGTGTGCGTGTTGGAGGGGGGGGGGGGGGGGGGGGTGCCTCGTCAGGCGAAATTACTGGTCAGTCGGCGACACGAATTTTTCACAAAAATTTGCGTTTCACCTGCTGGGAGAGTATGCGTGTACTCGAGTCTCATCCTGAGCACGTTTTTTTCTTCTTTTTTTCAGCTCCAGTATAGCTGTATTTTTCATTGCAAAGCCGTCCTCGATTGTTGTGTTCGTTGTTCAAACGAAGTGGGCATTCAATCATGAAGGCAGAGGACATAGGAGCCTGATTGGAGTTTCTCGTGGCATAGGACGGCCACACAGAGACACTTTGGGATTTTCTGAATATAAAATACCGTACGCACGATGCTGAGATCAATTTGTGCGATATCAAATTGTTTGTGGTCTACCACATCGAGCAGACCGGGATCCGAACACAAGCTTACCGACGGTTAGGCTACCGACCTGACTGGACAAATGATCCCTGGCTTCACCAGACGCCAGAAGTCGGATACCATGTCCTTTGCCGCGTTGTCCATCTCCAAAAAGAACTCCATCTTCGTCGTGAAAAGGCTTGAAATACTCAATATTCAACCGAGATTCGCGGTCTCACCCTTTCTCAGATCGAATCATTTTTTGTTGTAGCAGTTGCAGGGCAGATCCCCGCCACTACTTCAACAGGCGATGGCTCCAAAGCAGGCCTGGAACAAGCCATATCGAGGTTGCAAGCCACCCCTCTCAGCAAAAAATTCGAAGAAATTCGAAATTTCAATGGTGGAAGATACACTATGAAGAGAATTTCAAAAAGTATGTTTCGCGGAGCGATCGCTCAACCTACGTCATTCAAACTTTGCAGGATGGTTCAGACGTACATGCTAGGCATGGAACCACAGGCGATGATGCCATAGCTGACACATAGAGTAACACACACAGCAGATTCGTGTGCACAGATACTAAATTAGTGGACGTCGTCATCTTCTTCCCGCTGATCTCGAATGTACTATGACGTGCTAATTCGCCTGACGTTTCGATGAGTGTGTACATGGCACATGGTGTGCGTGGGTGGGTGCGTGCGTGCATGTGCATGAGCATGGCTGATTGTTGACTGATTGCTGACGTATCTGTGTTACATGATGCACCTTTCGACCCGGTGTATGTGTGTGTGTGTGTGTGTGTGTGTGTGTGTGTGTGTGTGTGTGTGTGTGTCTGTTCAGACGAATCCTGCCTGTTGCAGATCTAGCACGTCTGCAGACACAAACAACCGAGAGTGGCTACTCCAAGGTCAGTATGGATACTGCACACTGCCTACATTACACAGCACAGTCCCTACATTATACTGCAGTGTACAGTAAGATCGGGCGCCGAAGAACACCTCGCCGAAGAACGCCCAGGCTGGAAAACCGGCAAAATTTAAGAACAGTCCAGGCTAGAATTATCGGATTTAAGAACACTAGATCTACATTGTACGTAGATCTACATTGAATATGTATGGGAGGTGAGTACATGTCATGTACACGTGTAAACAGTAACTGCTACATGTACAGTCATTCCCATTTACGACACCCACTACGGCACTAGTAATAAGTACAGTCGTCCCTCTCTAATCCAGCACTTTATAATCCAGCACCCTCGATAAACCAGCACAATTTTCAGTAGCCAAAATGTCCTCTTCATGTACATTGCAGCAGTAAATCAGATTTGTTAATCCAGCACCCTCCCTAATCCAGCAGATTTTCGTGGCACAAATGGTGCCGGATTATAGAGGGACCAATGTACTACATTGCACTACACAATCATGTACATGTACATGACAAACGTCATGACGTCACTCGACTCGCCGCGCGCGTGTGAATAAGAATAAGAACCAGGGAGTCGGATTTTACGACTCCCTGATAAGAACGGTCTGGCTAGAATCAAAAATTTAAGAACTTTCCTAGGCTGCGCTCGAGCCCCTGCGTTCTTCGGCGCCCGATCTTACTGTACCTGCATTATACTATACTCTGCATACACAACACGCTACTGGCCAATTTTGCTCTCAGTTCTGTACATCACTCACATGCTTGTGATCACATTGAGTTCCCAGTTACTTACAGTGTTTTCTTCCTGGGCATGCTGTAATCTGTGTCATGGGATAGTGAGAACCCCCCTCCCCCCACCCCCAGGGGTACTGAGACCCTTCCCAGCTTGGGGCACACCCCTCCCTTCTTGGGTAGTGGTACCCATTCCTGGCGGGTCCTCTCTTTTTTTGGGGTAGTGGCACCCATCCCTGGGGGTAGTGAGAGCCTTCCTCGATATGTGCATCTCTCTTTCTCTTCTCTATTCCGTCTTTTCCTGGGTAATACGTTATGGTTGCGATGGTTATTGAGTCTTTGTTTCCGTGGTTTTTATGACCTGGTCATTAGGGTACTGAGACCGGGATCATTAGGGTACTTAGATCCGGTCTTTTGGGGGTACTTAGACCTTGCCCTTGGGGTACAGTGTTGGCCTCTCCCCATTGACATTTAGCCTCTCTTTCCATGGATAGTATTAGGTCTCTGGATCACAACCAGGCCTGGTTTGCGGGACAACTGGCTCAAGCATTTCAGCTTTTCCTGCATTGTCCAACACATCCATTTTGTGTTGCTATGTGGCTTGTGACATTGTTTAGATAACTCGCACATTCTCGCTGGCCAAGCTGCAAGCGTGGATCTTCTCTCTGCTCAGCACAAATCCGTTTGGCGTGGACATGTGCATCGCTAAGCGGCGTCACACTCCATCCGTCGTCGCGCCAACCCTGCCTCCAGTGCATGTCCAGCCTCTGTTGATCGGCAAGACTGCATCCAACCGGGTGTATGCACCGGAGAGGTATGTACATGTAGTAATATGAACTGTGTTTTACACAGTTTAAGCCACACTGGAGTATAAGCCACACTGGAGTATAAGCCACACTGGAGTATAAGCCACACTGGAGTATAAGCCACACTGGAGTATAAGCCACACTGGAGTATAAGCCACACTGGAGTATAAGCCACACTGGAGTATAAGCCACACTGGAGTATAAGCCACACTGGAGTATAAGCCACACTGGAGTATAAGCCACACTGGAGTATAAGCCACACTGGAGTATAAGCCACACTGGAGTATAAGCCACACTGGAGTATAAGCCACACTGGAGTATAAGCCACACTGGAGTATAAGCCACACTGGAGTATAAGCCACACTGGAGTATAAGCCACACTGGAGTATAAGCCACACTGGAGTATAAGCCACACTGGAGTATAAGCCACACTGGAGTATAAGCCACACTGGAGTATAAGCCACACTGGAGTATAAGCCACACTGGAGTATAAGCCACACTGGAGTATAAGCCACACTGGAGTATAAGCCACACTGGAGTATAAGCCACACTGGAGTATAAGCCACACTGGAGTATAAGCCACACTGGAGTATAAGCCACACTGGAGTATAAGCCACACTGGAGTATAAGCCACACTGGAGTATAAGTCGCACTGGAGCACAAGCCACACTGGAGTACAAGCCGCACTGGAGGATAAGCCGCACTCCCCCCCCCCCCCATTGTTTGCCACGAAATACAGACATCTACCCTTTTTATCATCGTTAATTTGATCATCGGAGTGTAGGCAGTACCCCATTCTTTTGGGTGAGTTTCGAATGTTGAAAGTGCCGCATATTCTCCGGAAATACAGTACACCCGGAAACGACATACTTGTAGATCATTTCTCTGACGCGCGTGGATGCAGCGAATGGGATTTTCGGTCTTTGACTCCGCTGTGCTGGTGGCTCTGATCTGCTCACCCCCTCCTCCCCCCCCCCCCCACACACCTCTTTAGGCGCTGCATCTGCGCAGCTTGATCGCCGGGGGTGGTGGTGGTTCTGATCTGCCCCCCCCCCCCCCACCGCTTTAGGAGTTGCATCTGGGCGGCTTGATCCTCGTGGTGTTCCTACGGATGCAGAAAACTCGGTGTTACCGCGTCTCAACGCGAACCGCGGTGTTTTGCCGCTCTGAGCTGATCCAATGTTACGTTTGACGCTCTGACTCATTGTGCCTTGTCGAATGAATACCATTACATCAGTGACATATTGTGTGTGTGTGTGTGTGTGTGTGTGTGTGTGTGTGTGTGTCTGAATGTATGTGCATGTGTGTGTGTGTGTGTGTGTGTGTGTGTGTGTGTGTGTGTGTGTGTGTGTGTGCATGTGTATACTTGCCTACCCGTGTACGTATACACCACAGTCGTAGTTTGGTTCTATTCAGTCAAGTCACCGGGCAGACATTGGTTCGGGACGCTGGCGACATTGGTGGCAGCGGTATTCTCATCAAGCGATGTCATAACTCCACCATATACTTACTGGCACCAATACGGTACGATGACTACATTGTTAATACTTTATATTACCCCACCAGCTTTGTGTGCTCATCACCTCCCTCCCTCACCCCCCCCCCCTTGCCCCTCGCCCTCCCCCTCCCCTTACTCCCTTCTCCCCATACAGAAGTCATGATCTTCTCTTATTCCAGTGCAGTGCTATTCACCTTGTGTAGAGTAGTGCCGGACTGGTCCACCTTCCCACCCCCCCCCCCCCACCCCCATCAGTCAGGATGATGATGGCCAGTCCAGGTTGTGAATTATACTGAATGGCATTTTGTTATTTTGGCAAGGCTCTTGTCCTCTTTCCCTGAGTGGTTGTTAGCAGGGCCTAGCTAGGGCTGTGTTTGCTAGCAAAAAGAGAGTAACTTGGAGTGATACTGTTGTGATTACGAATAACATAGTAGACTACGGTATGTATGTGAAGATAACAATTCACTTATAGCAATGCAAAGGGTAAACTGCACACTCCTATCCTACACACACGTCAAGGAGTGCGTTCTTGCAACACTTACCCACCTTCGTTGCCTTCATGTGTGTATAGAATATGAGTCGGCAGTTTACCCTTTTCATTGCCATAATTAAACTGTTGTGAGTTTTCATATGAGTTTGTCTGCCGCTGCGTCTATTTCTGTTGTTTTGTTTGTAGGTTTGTCCGTGTGGAGCGGTGTAACAACACGGTCTTAGTTCTGGGTGCGGTACAGCAGTTTGTTAAGCTGTGCCACTGCCGAAACGTTCGAGTGTACACCGTTACACGGCAGCTACATGTCAGGTATGCTGTGTAATGTGTGTGGGTTCGATTCCCGACGATTATGGTCACACACGTCTTTCTTCTCTTTCTCAGACTGTGTTTACATGAAGCGTTTCAACCCGGGTTGAGTTCGACCCGGGTCAGATTTCAACCCGCCTTGTGCACAAAATGAATGGCGCGTTTACAGGACGCATTGCGCTTGACCCGGGTTGAAATTTCGCCCCGGGTTGATTTCAACCCTCCCCCCCCCCCAAGGGGAGGGTTGAAATCAACCCGGGTCAAGAAAATCGTACAAACGTACTTCTGTGCGTATCTCGCGCCAGGTTTGAACGGCACTGCACATGCAAATTTCGCGCGAACAGATTCACGTGACTATACGGAACTGTAGATTCGTGTAGAAGTGGACTTTTGGCGGCATATCAGTATTTGACCCGGGTCAACTGTCTTCATGTAAACGCTCACCTCTTTTGTCTATCGTACAGACTTTCAACCCGGGCTGAACTCGACCCGGGTTGAAATTTCTCATGTAAACACAGCCTTAGACTCTTCCTGACTTTTCTTTCATTCTCCTGGGTGGTTACCAACAGCCAGTGCATGCCGGAGTATGTGGTGTGATGTGTGTGCGGGAAAAAAATGAAAAAGACCAAAAATAGGGATTCACTGGCCAGAAAAAGTCACTTCAAAATAGCTGTATGGTGTAGACCAGGCTGAATAGTGACGGTCAATTCTTCAGCCTTGCAAGCTGTTGAATGGTGCAATCCCAGCACAAGTTGCTATGGCTTCTGCCGTAGCATTGCTATCATCGCCTCCGGCGATGGGCGTCAAAGGTCGGGTGTGTGTGTTTGGGCATCATGCATTCAAAGTAGCCTGCATGTGATGAGTGTTCACGGAACGGTATTATAACCAATATGTTTCAGACTTTTCAAGCGACACTACCCACAGCATCAGCATTGTAACTGGTCATCGTGTTTCTGCTGCACAATTACTGCTCACACACCACCGTATACATGTGTTTCTGTTGCACAGTGACTGCTCAGACACCACCATATACATGTGTTTGTGTTGCACAGTGACTGCTCAGACACTCCCATATACATGTGTTTGTGTTGCACAGTGACTGCTCAGACACCACCATATACGCGTGCACATCCAACCGTCCACTGCTGCTCTACGGCAACAGCAACCTTACGCTGGCACCGTACGGGACAGCCTACGACAACTTGACTGCTGACATGACCACGACGGGTCTGCGTGTCACTCCCAACGTCTGGGACCAGCCGCTGTGCACGGGCACGACGGCTGCGACTGCTGCAGTCAAACGCAGCAGTTCATCATCAAGTGGAAACGGTACGTACTCATACTGCACTCGTGTTGAGAGATTAGATATTGAGGCCGTAGCACCGGGATCCCAGGTAGTCCGGTGGAGTGTCTACCAAGTACTGTATTTTCTGGAGTACATGAAGATAAGCCGCACTTTTCACACTCGTTATTCATCCAACAAAAGTCTGTGCGGCTTTTACTACGATGGTCGAATGAACCGTGAAATACAGGGCACATGCCTGTATTTTGTGCCAAACAATCTGGATGCGGCTTGGATTCCAGTGCTGGGTCTCGTACTCCATAAAATATGGTACAGTCAACTTCACGTATAACGACTTCGGGCATATAACGACTATTCGCGAATAACGACAGAATTTCCATGCCCAGAGCAAAGTCCCATCTAACTGTAGTACATATAATCATCGGAGACTTCGGGTATAAGGACACTTCGCGAATAAGGACACTTTTCTGATGCCCCGCCGAGTGTCGTTATACGCAAAGTTGACTGTACATCGGATATTGGATATGATTGAGAACTGGCAGGTCATGGGAGAAGTAGCGTGCATTCTTGATGCTAGCTTTCATTTTCCAGTAGCCAAGTGCTCGCTTATCAGTGACGAGGCTTGCTCGGAAGCAATGTTGAAAAGATGCACTCGCCATTTCACCTCGACTGGTGAGCCATGTAACTTCAATCACCAGATGGTGTGTGATCATTCGTTAGATGGCTTTCAGTAGAATTTCGGAGTAGCAACTACTTGAAAATGGACTTTTTCTTACTGCCTATGCCGCATATGTCCTACATTGTGATTATTTTGGGTTTATGTCAGACCATACCAACTATAAAACTCGAATGTTGAGCCAATAGTATTATGTAAAGAGAAAAGGACCTATAAGTTACTAGTTATGACTAACAGTCCACCAATATCCTTGTCAGTTTTGTGCCTTGTTGTCGCACTATCTGACTGTATAATTATTATCTTGTTACCTTGGTGGACTGTTAATCATAACTAGTAACTTATAGGTCCTTTTCTCTTTCCATATCAACTATCATCATGTCCTGAGATGTTATGAACGGCCACCGTTTTCTATCCTTAGGTCTTGACGTAATTGGAAATGCTGCTGTTGGGTTGCCAGGAGTGGATTTTTGACGGGCGTATAGGCACATTGTGTGTGTGTGTGTGTGTGTGTGTGTGTGTGTGTGTGTGTGTGTGTGTGTGTGTATGTGTGTAGTGTGGTGTGCACGCACGTGTGTGTTTGCTTGTGCATGCATGCATGTGTGGTATTCTAATTTCTCTCTATTTCTGTTGAGAAGAGGCCACCCGGTCGCCGTCTCCAAGCCAGCCGAAGTGCTACAGACTGATGGATCCGGCCGAATACTTTGACTTTTCAATACCATTTGAACAGGCCGGTGAACTGACAAGAGGAAAGGTATGTGATCAAGCCCTGTATGTATATACAGTCATGGCTGGTCAAAGAAACCTGACCCACGATTCAAGAGCAGTTCGTGTTTCCGTTTCTATTACATCATGCACGGTCCGAAAACTCATTGGATGGTTGCAGGAGCTGTCTTGCTGCTTTCGGCTCTCGGGTCGATTTTTTAATCACCTGGTTTTTTCATGTCCACGACAGTAGATAGACTATTCATAAACTGCAACAGTGCAATCACGTCCTTCCTTGCCGTTACTCAGGGGTTTGTTTCCGGAAAAACCCCGATCAGAAGTAAATAGAAATTGCTCTTCACTTGTCTACAGCAAACCTGGTTGCAGGGAACATGTGATGTCCATTTCATTCCGATCTGGGTTTCGCTTGCCACCGCTTACATTTGGGTTAAGTTGTACGAACTTGTGTGTGTGTGTGTGTGTGTGTGTCTGTTGCGTACGTGCGTGTGTGTCTGTGCCCGGTGTATGTGTCTGTTTTCAGCTAAGACCGGGGCTACAGTATCCCATTCCATTGCCTATGGCATTCAAGCAGGCAAAGGCTGCAAGGCAGAGGTCTGTGGTTTAGTTGTATTGTTATCACTCCATGCGGTCGTATGGCAGTTTGCTAAGTCTCCTTGTGTGTGTTTCTAGGCTCATTTAGTTTGTGAGTTTCGAAGTCTGAAGAAAATGTTGATCGGTCTCTGCTAGGATGACAGCTACACCATAGCTCAGCGGTTAGAGCATCGCTGGCCGCATGCGAGGGTCCCTGGTGGTGACAGTCAGTTTTATTCTTCTGATTTTTCCGTTTTGCATATTTCCCTCAAACCAATCAATGAATATTTAAATAATTCAGTGTCACATGTACACAGATCTCTTTGTGATGTGTATCTATATTCATTACGTCATATTTGTATTGCATGCATGCACAGTCGCACACGGATTAGTGGAATGTGCTTCTTCCTTGGTTTTCTCATATCATGACATGTTTTGTTTCCATTCCCAAGTCTTCACGATTATATAGTACCGTATCACTTTGCACCCCTCACTCTGATCATCCACATCTCATTCTGTGCCTGGCATGCAGGTCCATCTTGGAAGCCACGAAGAGTATTCGCCGTGGTCTGGAAGGTGTATCACAAGAAAGGAGTACCGCTTATGTACAGGCATCTAAAGAAATCTTCACGGTAAGTGAAGGTTAACTAGTGACTAGAGAGGTTAAGATGCACGTTATTTCTGACGTGACGCGAAAGTTCAGCTCGCGTTATTTGGCTCACGTCAGAAATAATGTGCATCCTTTAAAACCTCTACTGTCTACATCCGAAGAGGTGGAATGCAAACCCCGCTAAATCCATTTCATCACTTTTCGGATATTATAAATGGCCAAAAATAGATGCATTTTCATGGGCAGTTTGCACATAAAATTGTAAATGGTTGGCTATCACCCCTCCACGCCGTGGTTGGCTATCACCCCTCTCTCGCACTTTGCGTGCCAATTGGTCATGAACCACGAGTTGAGTGAAATAAATAAAAATAAATAAATAATTAAATCCATATTTGTGTTCTATTTTTTAACTGGCTATAAGTAGTCAGATTTCGAAAGTGAAATTTTGCCTGGTGGTGCCCCTAGACCCTTTGATTTCATACACTGAGCAACATCTGATTTTCGAAAGTGTGTATGTACATGTATGTGTGAGTGTGTGTGTGTGTGTGTGTGTGTGTGTGTGTGTGTGTGTGTGTGTGTGTGTGTGTGTGTGTGTGTGTGTCTTTATAGGGATTCACTGGCCAGAAAAAGTCACTTCAAAAATAGCTGTATGGTGTAGATCAGGCTGAATAGTGACGGTCAATTCTTCAGCCTTGCAAGCTGTTGAATGGTGCAATCCCAGCACAAATTGCTATGGCTTCTGCTGTAGCATTGCTATCATCGCCTCCGGCGATCGGCGTCAAAGGTCAATGTGTGTATGTGTGAGAGAGAGGGGGGGGGGGGGGGGGAGGTGTATATGCATAGCCTTTGTGGGTAGCTGCGGCGATGCGTTTCCATTCCTCTCACAGAGTGGGCAGTTGCCCAGGAACACTTTTTGTAATGATTCTTATCCTGCATAAATTGACTTCATCATCATGTCTCTCTCTCTCCCTCTCTCCCTCTCTTTATCTATCTTTTGGACATCTATCTCTCTCCACACACACCCACTCTTTCGCTCTCCTCCAGGAGTGGTTGCGAGACAATGGGTATCAGCGAGAGATCGATGCCCTTGGAGCTCTCCAGATGGTTACATCACAGCCTTAAAACACTCTTCTGCTGGCTAGTCATCATGGTAAAGTGACGTCATAATGATGTAATGGTGGCATCATTATGATGTAATGGTGACGTCATTGTGGCGTGTACTGGCAATTGGCCACCAGGCTTTCTGTTATGGAGGAACCCACTCTAGGGGCGTCACAGTGAAGTCATTGTGCCATCATAATGGCAGCACTTCAATGCTTTCTTGGCAAATGATCAGGGTGGGTCATAGCACCAGCTGTGCAAGCGTTGGTCCGGTGAGTCAATGGTATTCCGACGCCTGGCTTGGCGCTGTAGCCGCTTACCAGTAATGATGTGATGATCTATCATCATTACTCGGTGCTCAGTTGCCAGGCCTGTGGGAGTTCCACCGCGCCTGACAACGGGTCGTGTACTTTAGTTCACCGTGCTTGACTTCACATGGTGTGTGGCATGTTTGAGTATTACTCGACTCCATCATGCAGCAGTGGGCGACAAGCACTGCCTGCTCCTGCTACGTTGAGAAGTAGACTATGTTCCTTTGTGCTATACTAACTTAGCGTGTGAATGAGGCATGGCCGTAACACACTCCATGCCAAGACTGTCCCAAGAAATCATTTTCTACTTGTAGGTTTGTCATGTCGCGTCCAGGCTGTGTCTTGTGCAGAGAATAACATTATTTGAGTATTGACACTTCACAACGTGCTAATAATTTGCAGAAAAATTAAGTTATCATCATGTCCAGACTGTTTGGAGAGTGTGGTGAAGATGTATGGGTGTAGTGGATAGCTACAGTGGAGTCTTCGTGCTTTGAGAAATTATGTCCTGAGTCTGGTATACCAGCATTGTACTCAAGCAACCAGCTGAACGAGTGTGTCCTACATCATCGTACCAGGCTGGTGCTCTGCTGCAAACAGCACAGGCCATCCGGAATAGCAATTGTAATTGTAACGTCAGAGCTGACTACTCCAGCCTTCTGCACTAGTCATGCAGCCATTGGAGCTAAAAGCAAAATTCCTGGCTCCGATTTCCCTCTTTGGGTGTGTATTCAATTGTAAACTGTTATGGTGGACTTGGGTAAAACATAGATCCTACATAGGATGTACTGTTTTGGGGTCTCCCAAATGCCCCAAAGGAACAGCCTTTGTCGACACATTTCTGGAGTAAAACTACAATGTACGTATCAACTGGCTGTCAACACGTCTGCTGGCTCAGGTTTTGACAGCATCATGCTGGTGCGACTGGGAGGAACTGTGGTGTAAATAATTTTAAATTATTTAACTGTTGCCTTCATCCTTTAAGGGTGGTGGTGTTCATACGGATGTGGAAAACTCGGCCCGTAGCCGAGTCTGATGCGGACCGTGATTTTTTTGTCTACCACTCGGTCACTGTCTTGCACAAGCTGCAGGCTTGTACTGTGATCCATGCTACAGTTCTACAGCTCAGCATTGCACGCAGCAGTCATGCACACGACTGGTAATGATGTCGAGTTGCTTGAGATCATGAATGTGTATATGAACCTCCACCACGCCGGTAGGCGCTGCATCTGCCACTTGTCTTTGGTATATCAGGCATGGAGGTGGCCTGGCACAAGTGAATCTTCCTGAGCTCATTGTGTTTTATGGACACATTTGGTTAGAGATTATGTGATGACATCATCAGTTGAGATACTTTGCCAAAGTCGTGGCACAGTGATGCACAGTAATGGACTAGTGACTCACTCTGTATACATGTACCATGTATCAGTGGTATACAACACAACTGTAACTAGTATACATAGCATCCATAAGCGCCCATTAAGCGGCTATAATCGTCCATTATCGTCTATAATCGCCCATAAGTGCCCATAAACAGTTCCAGAATTGCGCTGACTCGTTATGTCTTCTTTTGCATAACCTATATACAGATAGAACGTGGACACGAACGTGTGGACTTACTTCTGTTTGAACTGGGTCTGAGGTTGGTGAGGCCAACGGTGTGCATACAAAGTACACTAGGGTATACGACTACTATTAGTACTACCGTAGTATTTACAATGTCCAGAGACATCCAGCATGTACTACTACTAGTACAGTGTTCTATCAGACTCTGAGCAGCACACAACACACTCAAAGCCACACATCCTTTAAAAAATTTGTATCCTGGCCCACAGTCCGCTGTGGTAAATTCCGTTGACCAGTGATCATGCAGGAATACCGAAAGCCAACAGTCAAGAAAGCCCATCGGAGAGAACAATCGCAGCATGTTACATGTACTTCAAGTACGACACAGCTGACACAGCTGGAAATAATCAACACATGCATGGGTGTGCGGTGCTTAAATTTGCCATGATATAAATAGTGATATCGGAGTCAACCGTATGGGAAATATCAACCGGAAACCAAGTGAATTACGATGCAGAGCACTGAGTGCCCAAAATCAATCCGTCAGCGACGAAATATTTAGAAGTGAAAATTGCGTGTGCGAAGGCTAGTGCAGTAGCGGAAGTGAGAACAAAATGGTGGCAAGCCTCCGTCAGAAAGCGTAAAGGCGGATTCCTGCAATGCCGGGCCTCAAGGGGGTGATTAATGTAATGGTGTCATCCTGTGGGGAAATAGTGATAAAGTGATGTCATAGTGATAAAGTGATGTCATATTGATGGTGATACATGCACGCTGCTAATTACGTGAATGCCAGCAGTTTACCATATGTTTGGCACAAAACTCCACATATTGGATGGTAAAAACTTATCCAGAACCAAAATTTCACACCTTTGTTGATGTTCACGGCTTTAAACGTAATTTCGGACCCAAATATGGCAAAAACACATTTTTGGCATATACTCCAGACAGCTGGAACCTGCCATTTCCATCAGGAAACTGAGGACATATTTTCGCCTCTTGGGTTTTTCAAATGTTTGTGGTGTGACCATTGTTTTCAAAAACAATACATTCAAAAATGAATCAAAATGTTGCAAGCACTTTTCATCTCAATCTCTGACAAATACACTCGCATAATGGGGAACCCCTATTGATATACTTATGATCTCAACACATACACACATATTATAGCTTGGCGAACATGAATTTACGTAATCAGGTGCTTTCAAAGTACACGCATCATAGAGGGTAAATGAGGGATGACATTTACAAGTGTGTTGCCAAGGTACGTGATGGTGGGAGAAGCCGCTACAAGAACAGAAAGCATCACTCAGCCTTCGGCCGACCGTTGCTGTCAGCTGCCGTCGGCACTTGACCATTTCTCCCGTTGCTGCTGCCGTTAGCACCATTGCAGCTAGAAGCGTCCGTTGCTGTTGTGTGATTGCCAGGGCTGTCCTTGAACGCTGCTCTCTCCTTCTGCAAGTTCTTGGCGTGTGTCACCATCTCGTCCATGTTTTTATCGCCGAGGTCTCTAGACACGCCACACGGCAGTAGGGAGATGATGGTGGCAAAGAGGCCGTGAAACCAGTATCCAGAGCTGGTGACGGAAACGCCAAACGTGTTCAGTGCCGACGCAACGTACGCTTCCGCCGAAGGCATGAGTAGATCGGGCTTGCTGGCGTCGCGGAGACCACCGGCCATCTTAGTCTGCACGAACGACGGCAGCAGGCACTCGAAGCGTACGCCGTGCTGGGCGTACTCCGACTCCAGGCTGCGCGTCAGGTAGGTGGCGAAGGCCTTGGTGGCGCCGTACGTGGACATGCGCGGGCACACGTTCATGCTGGCAAAGGAGGAGACGGTGATGACGGCCCCGCGACGCCGGCGCTGCATGCCCTCCAGCACGCAGTGTGCTAGCAGGTACAGGGACATCGTGTTGGTCTGCAGCATCTCCACACCCAGCTCCACCGGCATCTCGT
This sequence comes from Sycon ciliatum, assembly GCF_964019385.1. Lineage (NCBI taxonomy): Eukaryota > Metazoa > Porifera > Calcarea > Leucosolenida > Sycettidae > Sycon > Sycon ciliatum. The sequence goes on from NC_088654.1 coordinate 23,210,886, forward strand.
GCATCAAACCTGGCAGGTCGTCGCACCGACCGGCGTTGTTCACCAGCACGCCAATGTCCAGGCTTGCCAGCGCCGAGCGCATCTTGCCGTAGTAGTCGAGAGCATCGTCCTTGCTGAAATCTATGCACAGAGTCTTGAACTGGCGCTGCGGATAACGCTCACTCATCTCCTTGTGCAGTGCGGCGAGGCTGTCCTCAGACCGTCCCAGCAGGTAGACGTTGAGGCCGCGCGAGGCAAACGCGCTGACAAACGCCTTCCCCATGCCTCCGGTCGCACCCGTCACAACCGCCCACTGGCCGAAAGCGGAGAAGTCCACATTGTTTGTCAGGATAAAGTTCCGTACGCCGATGGACACATGGTTATAGAGCCTGTAGAGTACCCAGGCTATGGACAACACTCCACACAGTGTGATAAACATGGCTGTCACCTTCTGAATGCACGATGTAAAGCTTTTCACAGATTGCTCTCTACACTGTACAGCTCGTGTGATGTGCTGAGATCCGGAGAGCTGTGAACCCTCTCGCAGTGTACACTGTGAACTGGCACTGTTGCTGCTTCACATGCAGTCTGCTGCAAGGCTGACTGGCTAGTTCTGCTGCTGACAGTGTGTGGCTACCGTGGTCCGCTCTCAACGTATCACCATTCAGCTGTGGTTACTTGCCAGCTGATTTACCTGCAAGGAGAAAAAACACAGAAACACACACACACACACACACACACACACACACACACACACACACACACACACACAGACACACACACACACACACAGTTATAATAGTAATACACATCAGGACCTGAAGCGCCAAACCTCACGTACAGGCAGCACAAACTGTTTCTGGCCTTTGTACAGTACTCTGTACAGGACAAACTTGAAACAAGCTCAAGGCAAGGCAAGGCAAGGCAAGGCTAGGCAAGGCAAGGCAAGGCAAGGCTAGGCTAGGCAAGGCAAGGCACGGCACAGCAAGACAAGGCAAGGCAAGGCAAGGCAAGGCAAGGCTCAGTATCTTAGACTGACGGGTAGCATCGTCTGCAAAATGTAGGTTTACTGTGTATGGCAAACCGTAGTTATTGCTCACAACCCAGCATACAACAGGCCCAAGACACGCGCGTGGAGCTTGGCGCGCACTAATATGGGTGCCTGGCGCTTGGCAGTGTTGGCACGCAATGACAGGTAGCCGTACTACGGGAATCCCAGCTCGCGCCACGAGTACACAGACATGAAAACTGCGCACGGCCAGGAGACACCCACATGCACAGGCATGCAACACTACCCCATACTCGCATTAAATTAAGGTATCAGCGTTAGCTAGCAACGCAATGCTCACCACAAACATTACTCGTGACGTGTCAACTCTATATTAGGAAGCGGATCCTTTTATGGCGCGAAAGGACCCCAGTGTGCGTACTAACTTACTACTAAGCCCAAGCCAAGGTACTGTACTAACAGTCAGGGGTGGATCCAAGACGGGCTCCAGGGGTTCCGCGGAACACCCTGAATTTCGTAAATGTACTACTGGCAACCATATGCGTGTCCATGTACAGTGTACATGTATCAGCTACTAGTACACTGTATTCAGTTTTGACTAAACTGCAACTCCACTGCAGAGATCGCTGGATCCACCGCTGTAACTGAGCGTTTTGTTCTCCCTCACTCCCCTTCTGATGACCCTCAGCTATTTAGTTTTCTGTTCGACTTTCTTTGAAGTTGTGCATTGCACTGTTGAGGCAAAGAACTAAAATAAACAAAACAAAATAAACAAAATACAAATACAAAACATGTGAGGCACAGTGCGGTATACGGTATAGTGGTACTGTGAAAGGACTTGTGCCCAGGTTAGGCAGCTCATACGTACGGCTGAACAAAGCATACCATGTATGGAAGGCCCTGGTTGCAATGGAGGGGGGGGGGTCTACGATAAAGACACCTCCATGCTTATATGGGAGATAAGGCGCGAGAGGGTCTACAATAAAAGACACCAGAGAGGGTCTACCATAAAAGACACCTGAGAGGGTCTACCATAAAAGACACCTCCATGCTTATATGGGAGATATGGCGCGAGAGCCAACCATGCAAGGCGGGCAAGTAGTGGAAGACATGCTCGTGATGGCCACATTGAATAAATAATTACTTTCAGAAAGGCTGACCCTGAAGTGTGCCTGAAACTTCTCTTTTTTCCTCTCTTCCTCAAAAATTCACACTCGGGCTTCTCTGTAAGAAGGCTGTGAACCTGTGGGGATTCCCCTGTTTCATTAAAATTATTGAGCAAACTAACTTTGTAGCAATACTTGGCAAAGCTACTGACGTTTCCTGTTGGTGGTCGGGAACAGCCCAACCCCTCCAGTACTGAGGCTCTAGATCACTGAGTGACATACTAGTACACAGAAAGTTATCCACTGGGAAGCATCAGTCACTGCTACTGCCTGGCTCCAGCAGAGACTGCTCCATTTTTGCCCCCATTGGTTATGCAGACATCAACCACTGTGAACAGACGGTGTTCAAGTGGTTTGGAGGGCCAGTGGCTGGAAGGAAGTAAGTGTTTTCTCTCTCTGTCTTCAAGTCCTCTTCAAGTGGACCACATCTAATTAGGCACGCCTGGCCAAGACTTCATCACCAATGTTTAAGGTTAATGGAGTTCATTAGAATATTCATCACTTGCAGTCATCTAGTGTGCCAGTGGTGCTGCTGGTCAGGTCACAACTGAGTGGACTGAGGGCTGGGCCAGGTACAAGAACACACCCTAGATCAGTATCAACACAAGCAGACGGCCTGACTCACATTCCCTGCTCTCTTCGGTACACAGTAGGTGCAGTAGGTGCAGTCGTGAAGGGCAAGAGGAGCACATGGCACGCGTGTGTCACTGTTTAGGCCGTTTTCGCTCTGTCCTGTGCTTGTACCCGAGCATGCTCTGTGACGGCATACCCCCCCCCCCCATCATAGAATATGTGACCTTGTGTGCTGACTAGCACCAAAAGTGACTAACTCTAGCTGACGTCTTCCTCTAAATCAAATCCAATTACTAGCTGGGCAAGTTAGTGAGCTAATCATCTCAGTTACCACCATGCACTGATAATAATGAGCAGCACATCCCTAAACCACCCACCATCTCTGCAGGGTCACCGTTACACCAAGTGCCGCCTAATTTACTTTCCACATTTACAGCCAAAATAAAACGCTAGATGGGCCAGCACTCACACCTACCAGTATTTCCAAAAGTCTAGCTGGTCAATGATAGGCTCAATGGCATATTCTCGCACATGATGAGTACTGCAGGGAGATGATACAAAGACTCGTTCTGCCTTCCCGAGCAACTGACTAGTGAGGACACCATTACAACTTCACTGACAGCGAAGGCAGCCAGGGCAGGCCAAAGCGACGACACACGTCACACACAGTGTCTGTACACACTCATACTCCTCGCCCAATGCTAAAGCGATGATAGCCAGCAAGCTATGTTAGACATAGCAACTTGTGCTGGGATTATGCCATTCAACGGCTTGCAAGGGTGAAGAACTGACCACCACTAGCACAGTGTCTGCCTGTCCACACGGTCTAGCTAAACAGGTGATAACGATACGTGTATGTACAGCACCACAAACTTTGTACTTGCTCATTTTTCATCTCGTACCTAGTACCCGTGCTTGCTCTGCATCCATGGAGTAGAAAGCCACGCTACTAGTGCAGTACATATCACTACATACAGGACCAGTACATCAGGCATGGCATGCAGTCACTGGGCAGGCTCAGTTACAAGCACAAGCACACAGCAGAGCGTAAACGGCCAAACACAACACGTAGACACACACACACACACACCATGTGCTCCTCCTGCCCATCACCATGACGATACTGCACCCGGTGACGTCCACAAAGCACTGATACACGCGCGGGCAATGCACACGTAAACAATGTAATACGACCCGGTTACACCCACTAAGAGAGAGAGGGAGAGGAATCCTTGCGGAAGTTAGTTTCTGCTCTCGTGACCATTGGGCTCAGTGTGCTGTACGTGGCAGCCCCGCAACACTCACATAAAACCCGGGTGAGCAGTTTTCGGGTTACATGGGTACGTGGTGGGGAGCACATACCTCATACATGCGTACAATTGCTGATCAAACGCGCACACATGCACATATAAACACACACACATACACACACATGCCCACACGCACATACACAAACGTGCACCCACACACGCACACACACGCACACACACATCAGCATCAGCATCATGCCTTCCTAAATACGGCATTCGTTTGCCTCTAGTTCCTATAGCAACCGACAGAACACAATTGAACCACAATGGTCGCACTGAGGGATGTTTGCACCCAGTTGCTAAGGCAATGGCTGAAGTCACTGAAAGCATGCTCCCAGACAATCATTATCACGCTGTGGAACTGGTCAAGGTGACCACCTGTCACAGAGGACTCCACTGACGCCGCGCCACTCTGCCACCTGGCCCAAAGTACCGTATGATGAACTTTAGCCTTAGCCACCCCTCACAAACGAACACTACATTACAACCATACGCAAAGGGTGTGATTTCGAAATCCTCTTGGACATGAGGAGCACCGGTGATCTACGAGACTCTTGAGCGGTTGGTTTAGATAGGTTTCGGGTTTCGTTGCATTGCCAGTCCCATGTGTACAGTGAGAGCTAATTCAGTATGAAACGTTTACTTGGCGGCGGATATACATCCACGTTATACTAGGGCTTGGTGTCAACGAATCCCCAAATACAGTGTTGTCCGGAATACACCTCCATCTGATTCGGCATCAGCTAAGGGGTCGTCGCAAACGTTTTATGTCGTTCCTGAAACCAACATGATTCGTTTGGGGGGGGGGGGGGGTGCAAGCCAAAATCGCAAGTCGACCGACACTGTACATATGACATGTACATGCATGAGATTTTCGTCGTCCAGCGTAGCAAGCTGTGTTCGTTTCAGAGGGAGGGGAGGGGGTCCGAGTACAAAATGAACGATGTTCGTTCCAGGGATGACAGAAAACTTTTGCGACAACCCCTAAAATTGCCATCGTCAGTGTCCACGTCTGTCTATTCAGCCTTGCAGAAGCACCCCCCCCCCCCCCCCCCCTCTCCACCACCACCACCACCACCACCACCACCACCACCACCACCACCACCACCACCACCACCACCACCACCACCACCACATGCATACTATGTATACCTATGTAGGTTTGGGTGGCTGGTGGACAGAGAGACATTTCAATGACTCGCACTTCTCTCCCACATCACCTTGCCCACGCCATGCGCATGTCGGCCCACTCAGTGTCAACTTTCAGTGCCAGGATACACCAGTGTTGACCTGCATGCTAGCCAAGCAACCGCAGCAGTACTACTGGCACTGGAACAACAATTACATACATCAGCATTAGCTAGCAAGGACAGTGCGTTACACACTCAGCCCATGACAGAGTAGCATGACATTGTGCAGACGTCAAACCAGCAACAGTGTCATGACATGACCAGGATATGACCAAGGGCATGGACTTAGGCTGAGCATGGCTCACCTGTCACTCACTTCATCTATCATAAGTGCAGCTGCCACCTTGAACCAAAAGACCACCCAATCCCTCCTGGCCTTAGCCCTAGGTAATTTCTATTAAACTAGCAATCAGTAATCTGCCTGCCTACGCGCCCAGCACTACTCTCTCCAGTCTCTCCAGTCTCTCCAGTCTCTCTCTCTCTCTCTCTCTCTTTCTTTCTCTCTCACACACTCTCTCTCTCTCTCTCACACACTCTCTCTCTCTCTCTCACTCTCACTCTCTTTCTCTCTCACTCACTCTCTCTCTCTCTCTCTCTCTCTCTCTCTCTCTCCCTCCCAGATAGATAGCTGCCAGTCGGCTCTACTGGTCACTGTGTCCAGTGTGGCAGATTGCAGCGAGGCCAAACCAACACACTAACGTTACACAAGGAGGTTCCCTTGATTTAGGCTCTACGGCCTGTGGAGAAGCAATAAATACAAACACAAATACACTACAATACAAATACAATACAACATACTCAAGGGCTCAGTTCACAGGTTGTGATTAACACCTAAAGCAGCCACCCTATATCACATTGTCTGCGGCCTGTGTGTGCACAGATGGCCTATATTCTCAGTGGCTGAGGCCTGTGTGTACACAGATGGCCTATAGTGCACAGCAGGGAATCGGCTAATACTACTGCACTACCACCACTGCTGCCGTCGCCGCCAAAGTCGCAGCAACATCTGCCCGACTAGTATCAGACCAATCTCCAGGGAGGACCTAATGTCAATTCTGTCAAGCAGTTGCCAACTTGTGCAGACCATCACCACATTGCCAGCAATATCCCCGGCTCCATGTAAGTCACGGGCTCAAAGAGTAGAACGTGATAATTGCACCGCACTGGCTATTGCCTTGTGAACAGCCAAGTCAATTCACTAGAGCAATGCTCCGTCTACAACAGCTTCTGGCACTACGCTGCCTCGATGCATGACAGCAGCCCTATAATAGTGTGCGCTGCAATGCCCAGTCAGGAGAGCAAGACCATTTCTGGTCACGGGAACGAATATGCTATCTCTACTCCGTAGTGGAGCAAGCCTGACATGCCTATACTATATACGCAACATATAACACACACAGCATACAACCTGGCTCTAACGACCGCTTTTGCTTGCACCGTGGGCCAGGGGGTGGTCGCTTAAACCAGGTTTTACTGGATTACTTGTCGAACATACAACACACACACACACACACACACACACACACACACACACACACACACACACACACACACACACACACACACAGTCCACCTCGTGAATAATGGCCTCGGGCATGCCAGCAACTCGCCACTAAAGACACAATCTCCAGACACAGTGGCCATGATTGTGATGGCACACTATTAACCTCACGAATAACGAGACACATCACGAATAACGACACGTTTCTTCTGCACAATCGAGGGTCCTTATCTGCAAGGTTGCTTATATTGATCAGTTTGAGCGAATGCAAAGGGAAAAGAGTCTGAAGAAATAATTGATATTCACCACCACCAGGAATCTTCCCTAAAGGCCGGCGATGCTCTACCAGGGACCTTCCCTAAAGGCCGGCGATACTCTACCAGGGACCTTCCCTAAAGGCCGGCGATGCTCCACCCGCTACTCGCCTGGTGTAGTCATAAGAATTAGTATATCTCAACGATTACCAAGAGGCCATCTGTCGCCTATCGAGGGGTTTACCCACAGAAACGAAAGAAACTGATTCACGAGATTGCTTGTATTAGACAATACACCATCGTAGGGCGCTAGGTCATGTGAAAAAACAAACATTTGCTATACATAAAGCATAATCTGTCTCTCTGCGGTTATGTCAATACAGTCAAGCCGGTGAAGAAAGACTTCGGGTGCTGGACACAGTAACAAGAACTCGCGAGTAATGACACAATCTTTGGACCTAGTGACCATAATTATAACTGCATGCTTTCAACCTCACAACCGACAGGGAATAACGAGAAGTGGCGACTAGCGACTCTTTCGTTTACTCCCGGAATTTCAGAAATTTTCGGTGCTCAATATTTTCGGTATGAGAGCAAAAGGCTAGGTTAGGTGAACAGAAATTTTCGGTGCATGGAAGCAGTTCCCCATTGGATTGTATTATGTTAGTGTTTGTTCGGTGTATTGAAGTTTTAGGCATGAAAATGCACCGAAAGTACCGAAAATAAAAGTACACCGAAAATTTGTGAAAATTACAGTGTTTTCAAGGTTGAATGTACACAACATTCACCCAAGTCTGACTGTCCACGCCACCAAGAGACAGTAAGAAAATCACCATCCGAGGTCAACTTACTTACTTAGTAAGAGTAACAAGTGTACTTTGGCCTGGGCAGACATTGTCATTGACTAGTTTATTGGATGGGCCGGGTAGTTCACCAGCGTTCAACAGCATCCAAACTGCGATTTCAGAAGCCAGACTTATTCAGCCAAGTCACGTGTGCGAGTGCGTTTTTCCGGGTTCGAAAATCTCATATTCTTCCATCTCCATACAACTAACAAGGCTACATATACATGACATCGCACCAACCAACTCACCATTGATACTTTGTTTCAGACCTCTCCTCCGAGTCTCCAACATCCCACAACTCACGAACTGAAGTAGATCGGAGCCCATCAGCTACCACTTGCATACGCACTGCACCAAACGGTATCGATCACAACACGTGCCCCGTTGGCCAGAAAATCACGTCCTGCCTGCCTTCATGAGTTTATCTTCTGAAGCCAGCATCCAGAGACCACGGACCACGGACCACTGGACACGGTGAGGGTGAGCTACAGCAGCGGAGTCCGTGCTGCACCGAGTGGTAGACGACTCCCGGGCGTCGCACATGGTACGGTCACTACGGTATTGACCGTACCACTTTTTGCCCCACACACCCCCGTGCACGCGTGAATCAACAAAATACATGATTGTACACTGATCTGGGATCTAAAATTCCAAAATTTCCGGCTCAGCCACCTCTCCCCCATGGCCCAGGCCCACGAGTAAATTGTACTTCAGTTGGCTGACCGTACCACACTAAAAAGTAAAATACCTTCCGACGCCCCTGAGTCGACTTGTTATGGAAAGGAATTCATTCGCCTTACTGACATTGCAGCATGATCATGCTTCGTGAAACTATTACAAGTGCAAGCAAAGCACGACTCTCACACGCGATCTCCGTCTGTAATATTTTAGCAGCAATGCAGTTAGGAAACCCCAATTAGCCCCATCGTCAACATCGCCATCAAGGCACCAAACTCTCACAGGAATGCACCCCCCAGTGAGCATGGTGAGAGTGTAGGCTATGATGTGCCCGATGTCACATTCGCCACGCGAAGAGCGCGTTTTCCAACACCTTGTCTTTGGACCTACCGTACGCTTACCGTCCGAAGACAGACCACCGGTGCACCGTTCCAAAAAAAACCGTTCACCCACGGAAGTGGTGACAGTTATCGGAGTTCCTTTTGATGCAGGAATAACTGCACACTGCGCGCAGCTCTCACACCTACACGTGCAAGAACTTTTGCTGTTTTGGTATGCGCAACCACTCCATGCACACGCATTCCGTTCTAGTTCTCTCGTCCTGGTCCTCACAAACACAGTCTGTGCGGTATGCGCGTAGCATTCCGTTCTCCCCACGTAGACTCTCTCCTCCCCACGTACACATAATGCACGTACATTTTTTAGTAGAGTATTAATTTTACTTCACTTACACTGTCGAGTCAAATAAAAGTGGTCTGCATGCCAGCAAGAGTCCATAACCCCCACATAGCCCCCACATGGACTCTTGATGCCAGCGAGTAGATCTAGATCTCCACACTGTACATACAGATTACAGGGGATTACAGCCTCAGCGCGGGACCAATCATCCTCCTGGCCTTGTATTGACCCGTCGCGTAGAGCTTCATTCCCAAGCGCAGCTGACAGCAGTCAGAAAAAATAATTGTACGCAGTACGTATACACGGTATCTATAGACCGATTTTGGAGACGACATTATAATTATGCTCAAACCATTGAGACAAAAGGCAAGTAACGCATCACTGTCCCTGTCAGTGGCAGAGGAATGGATGACTATCACGAAAATTAACAGTTTTGACTGCACCTCTTCTGTACAAGAACGAGGTCGTGTAGACATAGACGGGTGCTACTAGAGTCAGTAGTACTAGCCATGTACCGGTATTTGAACAGCACACAGCGAGGAACCTCGGAACAGTTACTCCAGAAGTGGTTATGCTCACTGGTATGTTGATCGGAAGCTATTTCGCCACCCTCCACCTCCTGATCCTATAAACTCAAGTCACACACGTACACACACATGAAATACCTCACGCCGTCACAAATGACTGTGTTCACGCACCAGCTAGCGAGCATAACACGCATACTGTACACCAGGAATACCGGTGCACGAGAGCCGTGAACATGGTGAATGATACAGCACTTTCTCATCCCAGTTTGCATGCAGTGCACCGTACGAAGTCACAGAAACCCACCGTGAAGGCACGACTACAGGCATGAAAGGACAGCGCTAGCGCTTAGCGCGAACCCCAAAACTAGAACGGTGTACAAAGTCATCCGAATTACATGTATTATTATTATTATTACTGCTGCAAACCTCACACAGCTTTGTATAATAGATCTGGTCAACGCGAAACCTCACCTGAACTTAGGCAAAGCTGTTCGTCAGTCTGGAATCGCAGTGAGGTAGGGACGACAAATCCCTCTTGCAGATATCTCTCTGCCTCTGCCTCAACTCTGAACGGTCGGAGGACGACGCGACGGGGCTGCGGTGAGACCAAAGTTACTTCTGTCCAAGCGGAAGTGCCACGCACCATACACGCTAGTACTCGATCAGTGCGCGAGTCGGAGTGACAATCGCGTTGTGAGACACGCTCACACCTTAGCTGCAAACTGATCACAATAACAACTAACGTGTTACTTTCGCTTGCAGCTCTGGTCAAATTATAATATTTTATATCTTCGTGCACACGATTCGAATAATACTGAGTTGGTACGCTACACAAATAAACCAAAAGAGATGTGGAGCTGCAGTTTATACGACAGCGCAGTCCGACTCAGAATTTCATCACGTCCTGAACTCCCCCGCGATTGTGGAAAAAATGTGGATCGTGCGGAGAAGTAAGCTGCTTAGCTGGGACTCGGAGTGAGCTGTGAACAGTATTCGACGTTCCTTCACGTTCCTGCCAATCCTGCTACTGTGCTCACGAATTGACAAACAAAAATATTTACAACCAATATCCCATGGAGAGGAGCTGCTTGAGTGCGGTTGGCAGAATGATACAGGTTCCTGCACGATTTCTGTGCCTCACGTTTCGCGATGGAGACTTGATTCGTTGAATAGCCGCACTCTACGAGCGGTCTTCACTGTGACTTCAGGACCAGAGCGGCCACATGCACCGACCATATGTTGGAGTATGCTCTCCCGAGCTCACGTGCCATAATATCGATCTTGTAGACATAAATACGACGACTATGTGTGTCACGAGCGACAGTGCCTAGCGCCTAGAAAACGTGCCGAACAACGGAGACGGAAAACGCAGCTCTGACAGCAGTTCCACGTGGCGCGCAGCACCCGTCACACACTCGCAAGAGCTAGGGACTGAGCGCGCGCGGAGGCAAACACTTTTACTTTAGTACTTCGTCTTCAGTCCGGCCTGATATAACGCACGACCAGCACAATGCTGTCACAAAAATATGTTCTGTCAATATTGTGGCTCAACAGGCAGAGTAGAGTGCCAACGGACGCTGTCAGACAGCAGTTGATCGAGCAAAATCCAAACTCTTGCAGTCTTGGTAGTGTACTCAAGTATGCTCCAAGGCCTGCACAGGCCTCAGCTCGAGTCAGGATCTAGGCGGCTTCACGCCAAAACTTTCCCCGGTGCGCAGCGACCAGCCTTCAGAAGATTCAGGATGTGACCAACACGTTTACCTAGTTTTCGTGCACTGCTAGCTAGCTTGCGCCTTTCACTTTTCAGCGCTGTGAGGCAGTCTCTGTTTTGCACGCCTCACAGAACGTGCAGACGTTCTCGCTGGCACGTCTTGGGATCTGTTGAGAGCAACTGAGCACGGAGTTAGTCGATACTGCAGCAGCTGCGTTTGAACCCAGTGACTCGCGTCGAGGGCAGGCCATGCACAGCGCTGTGATAGATGAACGATGATGGGTTCTGCCAAGTACATCTAAAGGACCCACTCTCTCTCTCTCACTAGGCTCTCGATCTCGTGCCGTATCAGGCTTCTGTAACTGGAATTGAACTGAACGTGGAGTAAAATCGCAAATGTCAGGTCGAGAGAGTTTTAGGTGCTGCACTTGAACCAGTCGAGGAGCGAGAAGGACCTGAGCCAGATTCTCATGTCAGCTCAGATGCAGATGCAGAATGGCCAGGCTGATAGTAACACGGTGCCATGCACGATCACGACCCATGGCCAGAAGCACATGTACACGTATGGAATGCAATGGCAAACGTTCTCTTGTGATGGAAAGAGGCTGACGAAAACTGAGAAGAGGGCCGAAGGGAAACACCTCTACACGATCAGATAACTGCCTACTTACTGTGACAGTCCGTGACTTATTTTATATACTTGTACTTGAAGTACAATTATTTGATTATGGTCCGGCATTGCAGGCACGAATTATCAACCAGGGTGGCACTCTGCATACATTGTACTGCAAAATTGATAGAATCGTGCTGGCCAATAATCATTACCGGTATAATCAGCCGGTGTTGAGAAAACGTGCCGAACCGAAGAGCCATCAACAGACAGCATACTAGTAATTGTAGCTGGTAGACATACACACTACTGGCAGTATTTATTCTTGTTGTACAGTTTAGAGACCGTTCGGGGATACAGGTGTGTATTACCGGTATTTAGTATTATTATTATCATTATTAAATTTATATTTCAGCAGAGGCAAGCCGGGCCTCTCGAGCCGAAGCCATCTGGACGACCTAAGACAGTTTGCTGCGGATCGCAATGGATGGCAGCAGATAATCATTCTGAAGGAGTCGCCACAACTGCCGGATATTGACATGCATATATTGGACAGAGCTAGAGAACAGCAGCCGGAAACATGTGCCTGTATAGCACGGCTGTGCATGTTGTACGCGTATCTGTGTTATTATTTTTTATTATATTTTTTAAATTAAGGATTCTCCAGAGGCAAATGAAAGGGAGTCTCCTGGGGAAGGGAAGTGAAGGTGGCTGTCATGAGAGAGGGAAGAAGGGACATGACAAGGTGAAAAATAAAAATAATGCAAACAGGAACAGCAGAAGCTACTTGCAAAAATTTCTGTATACCTTGCACAGAATACTTGTGCTGCAGATAGTGTCCACGAACAGCAACAGAAAATCGGCTAGCGGATGTCAGACAGCGGATTTCTTCTGGCAGCTTATTCCAGGCAACACTAAGACAAAATAGAGAGGATTGAGTGAAGTATGTACTAGATTTAGGGAGAATCATAGAAGATGGATGGTGACTACTATGGGACACGGAACAAGAGAAATGTTTCAACAATGATGGGTACATGTATCGGGAAAAAACATGGTGGAAGTAAGCAAGGCCTAACATTTGCTGCCGCCATGCAAGTGATTCCCAGGAAGAAAGTAACAATGTGTATCCTTGGGCGTGGACCAGTCAGGCTGCCGCTTCCGTTTACTCTTGAGGAATGCTCTTGCAGCTACATGTACAGCCTGCCAAGCGTTCCTGACACTGTTACACTAAGGGAAAACATCCATATGGGGAGTCGGGGACAGCATATTCAAGAAATGGACGGACATTGCATTTATACAGTAAATTCGCTGTACCGTGAGGGAGAATATTGACATGCGGCACAAGAGAAATACGCGGCCACGGAATTTATTCGTAATGCTTTGTATGTGTTAAATGATGGGGTTAGGATGAAACCCATGTGTCTATGGGAAGAAGGCTGAGACAGTAACCATGGTAACGTATCATGCATCAAAGACCTAGTACCGTCGTCGACATGGAAATCCGGTCGCACGTCTAGCGGCCCCAGGGCGCTGGTCATGCAGCCATGGGTAAGCAGTACATACATGCATGACATTAATATTATGCTGGTCGCACCGGATCAACATGATTGTGCACTGTTCTGTAGGTGCTAAAGGGCGCCGGCCCCGGTCAATCGACTGGATTTCCATGTACGGATCCGCGACAGTACATTACTCATGGGTCTGCGAAATGGTACGTGACACACTTGGTCACCAAGTAGTTGGTGGTGTTGAACAGAGCCTCAGCTTTTTCGGATCATTGCATCTGTCAACATCCTGTTGTAGTGAGCCGATGTGAGTTTACAACTGTAAATATACACGCCTGCTTTATTTCATCAAAAATCACGAACATGCATGACCAATTTTTCACTAGCTTCACTGACTTGTGACTCTGTGACGTGTTTGCTCTTTACAAGAAAAAGATAAGCGTTTTTACGTGTTCCACTGCATGCAACATGCTTTTAATTTTTTAATTTTTAATTTTTTTTCTTCTGTGGGCATTTACATGTACAAATTGCTGACATTGACGCGGAAATGCGATTAATAATAATAATAATTTCTTCGTGGAAGAGAAAAGACATATGGATACGAGTTAAGAGTAACTCTCCATCACTGTAACATGATACTATATACAGTCAGAAAGTGCAATAACTAGGCACAAAACTGACAGAGTACTGAAACATTCGACGTCCTGACACCTAGCTTCAACACATCTCCGTAGCGCTAACCGACAGCCTTCCAACTTGGAAGGTTCAAGGTTATGGAAAGACCAAAGAGGGGAAGGCAACTACTTCAGTACTTCATTACAGAACTTCAGTACTCTGTCAGTTTTGTGCCTAGTTATTGCACTTTCTGACTGTATATAGTATCATGTTACAGTGATGGAGAGTTACTCTTAACTCGTATCCATATGTCTTTTCTCTTCCACATTTATTTATGGCTCAACATCCGAGTTTCAAATAATTTCTTCAGGCGCGCAACGGCATAGTGCATGCAGTGTGTTTACATGTACATGTACATGTACATGTACATTGTACGTCTCAACACTAGTGAGGACAATGGCCGATATGAAGAGTGTGGGCGTTTGAAATAAGGAACATGAGTGCAAAGAGACTCAGAGGCAATTGTTCGCCTGGCTACGGCATGTTTTGATCCATTTTTTCTTGCACACCACCAAGAAGTCTCACGCATCTTGACATTGAAGGTTGAAAATGCACTGCACTCCATTGCCCAACCAATCAGCGGAGCGTTAGTAACCGTAGGCTGGTGAAACAGCAGGGGATGACCGCTACATCCACCAGTTTCTCTGGTGATATTATTGTTCTCTCACCTACAACAGGAGTGCGTGTTGCTTACGTGCTAGTCTTAGTCCAAGGAAACAAAGCGAAGGAACCACTGCACTACTTACTTTCCTCTTGGACTGCAGATGTACATGTACATGTACATGTACAAAGCCACAGGAAAACCACGCGTCTTGATTGTCGTAACTTTTAAAAAGTTTCATGCCATATAGCAATCTTCAGATTAAACATGAAACTTTTTAAAAGTTACGACAATCAAGACGCGTGGTTTTCCTGTGACTAGTATGTTACTGCTCTGCTTCCGCATTGAGCACTCTATCGATCCGGAGGACTCCGCTATTTGTACATGTACAATGTAACAATGTAATAATAATAATAACTTTATTAGGATGACCCAAAGGCAAATCGCCTATCGAGGGGTTCAGCGTTGAATGGTTGTGGTATGACAAAGCAAAGAGGCACCCATTGTGTGTGTGGGGGGGGGGGAGGGGGAGGGGGGAGTTTCGAACTATGTACATGGTGTACGCAAGACTATCGACTTGGTTCTCCCGCCATACCATTTCCGTTGTAGCGAAAACGTTTTTACCGTTTGCACGAGAACGAAACGGAACGAAGCCGATTGAAAAACACTTTTGAAGGCGCTTTGAAACGTTTTCGTAACGTTTTTCAGGGTTCTCGTGTATGCGCTCTTATCAAAATCTGTGGTATTATTATTATTATTTTTTCTTTTTCTTATTTTGTTAGGGATTTCCCAACAGGCAATGTTGCCTTTTTACTGGGATCCCTAAATGAGACTTTGTGTGAGCGCGAAACAAAGCAGGCGACCCGGCCAGGCGACAAGATGGAGGCAGCGCATTCCACCTGTTGGCACCAAGATATGCAATGGAATGGAAACCATACCGGGAGTGGCAGGAAGGCAAGACAAGAGCAGCTGTAGCTTGGCCCCGGGTTGTGGCAGCAGTATGTGGGCCAGCGCAGCGGGGAGTGAATAGGAGGCTGAGAAGTGGGCTGGATAAACCATGCAGACAGCGAAAGACAAAGACGTATTGCTTGAAATTTAAGCGTTGCTCTAGTGTGTAGATCTTGGTGTAAGCGTACAGTGTCTCAGTGGGAGTTCTGCGGTCAAGGGCAATATTCTTTTTAGACTAGTACGGCTGGCTGTTATCAGCTGGTTGTATGAATGGTGGGATAGACAGTTAATGTAGTACACTGTGTTCTTTCGAAATAAAAACGTTTTGGACAAAAACCTTTTTCAATTGTTGTCGTGCGAGGCCTGTACTGCTGTAGTCCGAATGTTCTCTGGTAGATCTACGGCTACCACTGACGGAGTCAAGTCTGGGATGATGATTTGCTTGATGACCACTATGGATACGGTGGCTAAGTTTACATGTACATGTACAGTCAACCTACCCTTATAACGATATTTGCGTCAGACCAAGAAATATTGTTATAAGGGTAATATTGTTATAGGGGCAACTGGTTCACTTCATACACATACGTCATAATACATGGATTTTATTCATATTTTCACTCTCCATAGCATAAAAAACTGACGCACATGCACATTATGTACACAGCAAGGTGCCCACTGGTACATGGTGCCCCCATTGCATTTCGTCAGCAACTTATCAAGTGAAGCTTGCCCTACCTGGATAGTGGGCTCTACATATTCCTTGCTAGATATTGTTATAAAATGGAAAATGTCGATTGGTCAGCCCATTTTATATCCTTATAGGGGTAATATCGTTATAGCAATATTGTTATAGAGGTAAGGCATTGCAGACTCAGCGGAGGACGTTCAGGTTGGTTGTAACTCTGAGTTTCATGCCGCTAGGCAATCATCAGACAACTGATACTCTGGTCTACCCAACAGTATGCTTATAAACACATAGGGCCACAAGCATAAACAAATTTAGCGCTAAATCTGGTGTGAGGTATGGGGAGAAAGCTGGCGTGGGCCAAGGCGCGACCGTGGAAGTGCCAGGAGGGTGGCGGGCAACAGGCAGGTGTGAGCATGAAAGCGCGGAAAGAGGCGATGGGGAGGCAGTGTACAGCAGATGTGTGTGGGGGGGGGGGGGGGTGCCAGGAGGGTGGCGGGCAGTGGCCCAGTGAGATCACTACAAGTAGGGAGTCGTTTGGTGACGGGCAGGCGTGAGCAGAGTGGCATCGCCAACAACAGGCCAAGGGATTGTGTTATTTTATAATAATGGGTGCTCAGGCAAAGTGCAGTACAGTACTTGGTCAGTTCATGTGATAGGTGTGAAATTTGCGAGGCGGAACTTATTCTCATGAGGTAAGGCATTGTATACAAAAGTCAATGGAGTGATTTGGTTTGGCAGAAAAATATCGTTATAAGGGTAAGATCGTTATAGAGGTTATCGTTAGATGTACTGTGTACATGTACATTGTATAAGGGTAGGTCGACTGTATATTAGACTCAGTTACTCCACACGCCGTGAGAACCCCCCCCCCCCACCCTGAGCTCAAGCTGCGGGAGAGATACATGATTGTACAAGTATCATTGTTTAGAATTGGAAGTAGTAAAATACGTATTTTACTACTACATGTACCAATTCTAAACAAGGAGACTGATACATGCACATGTGCATGCATCTCTCCTGCAGCTCGAGCTCAGGGTGGGGGGTCCTCACGGCGTGTGGAGTGACTGAGTCTAAAGTACGGGCAAAATAACACATTTTGTGAAGAATCAACACAATTACATAAAACGAATCATCAGATACAGTAATGATTATACAGAGTCTGTCACTCAGTAGGATCACTGCAGGTTCACTGGATGCGTGCCTCCGCCGCCACTAGCACAGCAGGTGACTCAGGCACGGCACCACGCAGGCACATAGCACCACAACGCACCAGGGCAAACCCAAGGCGGCAGCGCAGCAAGGAGATAATCTGCGCGTATGGCTCCTTGCTCTTTTCAGCCCGGAGAGAGGCGATCCGCGTGAAAAGAGCATTGGTATGCTTGCCATAGCCACCAGAGGCAGAAAGCACACGGGTACGAAGGAGGCACGCTCGACTTCGCGTACTCGCTGTTCGTACTCCGGCGCTTTTCCTGTTCATGGCCTCTGTAGCTAGCAGCGAGGGAGGTGGCACGATTCGAAGACGCAAAAGGGTTGAACACCCGTACATCAATAAAGATGCGCTCTAATCGGCCACCCCACACACCACTAGCCGCAACGTCCAGCCGAGCTTGCTCCTCCGTGACAGCTGTGCGATGGCGGAAGGCCTCTCCGGTGACGGGCTGGAGGTGGGGTTCCACTGTCACGTTGTGAGCGACCTGCCTTAGAGCTCTGGCGGTGATGTCCCTGGCCTCGTTATGTGGCAGCGTCGGGAAGCCACAACGAGCACGACAGGGCGTGACTCACATTCAGCGGCTTACTGCGCACGCAGAGGCTTGGGAGCCGAGGAGGTGTCCAACCGTACCGGAGGCACAGGCCATCCCGGAAATCTCCCTTGGTGAGGGTGAAACCATGGCGGCTGAGGGGGCGGCAGGCCAGCCAGCTGGATGCACCCTTTTCTGAGGCCAGGTCGAGAACTGGGGCCAGCTCCCGGTGATCCGAGCGAAGGGCGTGAGCCATAGACTTGGACGCGCTCCGCTTCTCCGCACGAACCGTCGCCTTGACCGTAAGTAAGGTCTAACAAAATAGAAATACCTGTACTCCATTTAGATCGTCCACGCCACCGCCGGAGGCACAGGCCATCCCGGAAATCTCCCTTGGTGAGGGTGAAACCATGGCGGCTGAGGGGGCGGCAGGCCAGCCAGCTGGATGCACCCTTTTCTGAGGCCAGGTCGAGAACTGGGGCCAGCTCCCGGTGATCCGAGCGAAGGGCGTGAGCCATAGACTTGGACGCGCTCCGCTTCTCCGCACGAACCGTCGCCTTGACCGTAAGTAAGGTCTAACAAAATAGAAATACTTGTACTCCATTTAGATCGTCCACGCCACCCCTCAGCTGGGGCATCGGTCATTCCAGGCGCTTACGCACATTTCCATCTACTACAAGTATGTAGTACTGCACTTGGAGTGTAACTGTTATACGGGTCACGGAGCCGTGGTAGTCCTGGTATGGCGGAGGTCACAACGAAGTGGGATATGATGTACATTGTAGTTTGTAAGTTTAGTTGGGGCCCCCCTGGGTCTGGCCTTGGTTTAGTGTCCACTTCTGCGCAAAGGAACTGGAAGCAAGTCATCCCTCCTCTTGACTTCTCCAAGCGAAGGCACCGGATTAGTTATAATTAATGTGATGCCCAAAGGCCCGGATCTCTTACTAATACCTCATGCCAGTCATGGTTGTTAACGTTTGCGCGAGGAACTGGAAGCAAGTCATCCCTCCTCTTGGCTCACCATCCGTGTCTAACGTATAAAGTACATGTACATGTACAAGTACTGTGCAAAATACACGTACACGTACACGTACACGTACACGTACATGTACATGTAAGTACAAGCACAAGCTCCGTCCGTTATGTAAACACAGTGATGGTGCATTCCGAACACAGTAAGTGCACCTCGACCGTTGACTATTCAAGTCATATTGATAATTTTTTTATTTATTCAAGTCATAATGATAATTATTATTATAAACTTCTCATGAATTCATTGGTTTGAGGGAAGGATGCAAACGAGAAAAGTCTGACGAAAACATTGACGACAGTCACCAGACTCACCACCAGAACTCGAACCAGGGACCTTCGCTTCTCACCAATTCTTCATCTTCATCCCTGGGGTATACAGTCATGTACACTATTGCCTGGGTAATAATTATAGAGTTTATGGGATGACGTCATCATTTGAGATGTTTTGCATGAAGAAAACCACGACGCAGCCGTGCGAACTAGTACTAGCAAGAGTATACATGATGTAATGTAGTAGCGTGTGGGTTTCAGGTAACTAATACTAGTAATAGTTGCAACACTCTCACAACCTTTGGTTAAATAGGAGCGGATTTCACTATTACCATATTTATATCAGATTATATATAACCACTATTATTGAACATGCGCACAACCGATCCTTGTCCAAATCAAACACTAGTAATCCTTAAAAGTATGAAGAAATGATACATGTACAAATGTACATGTACATGTATTCAAGACTCAGTACAGACTACATTACAGTAAAACTGTCTTGCCGTTGTCATTCGCAATCTCTGTAGTCTACAAATAGTAGTGCGGTCTCCCGCACTTCCTCTTGCACGGCGCACGCCAGTGGCCCAGTGACCATAATACTATCACACTCTATCCAAAATGTTCATCATGATGATCATATGAGTAGGCTCAAGAGTACATGATGATGTCAAGTCTAGGTCCAGTATGATACGATTTGTGGTAATAATAGTACTGTGCGGTTGTGACAGATTCTCAGAATTCATTGGTACTGAAGCGTCGTGTGCTGCGTAGAAGAAAACAAGCTGCTATGACAGGCATTACACATGCTGCTGTCAATCTGCTTGAGAATCGTTGGACGAATTCCCACAATTCACAAGCCAGCGACACTCGCCAATGATGTAAGCATTGGGCCATTGGCAAATGCATGCATGTGCACAGGTCTTCACGGTGTTGCTCCGGAACGTGACAAGTGATGACTGATGGACAAATCGTGCAGCTATCCGGCTATCCGACCTCTGAGTCCAGACCTTGCGCTCCTCCATGTGACTCCACGGCGTCCCTCCCAACCCCATTGGCATTGCATCGTCGTGACTAGCTGCAGGAGGTAACTAAGATCTAGCCTAAAGGCTAGGAAAGCCAAAACCATCCTGTCGCCCTTCAACTATTTGGTCAAGGGCTGGCGTTTGTCGGAAGGAACCTCCGTGCTAAGGCATGCACAGGAGCAACGACTTGGGAGCGGAGATTAAAGCCAGAGGAACGTGATTACGGTCTCTTAGAATATCGTGCCATGAAACGATCCGAGTGCACACTGAGGCAGGACATCGCCACGAAATAGGGCTTGAAAGTGATGACGTCAAAACGGCCAGGGAGTAGTAAGTTGACATCAGATTTCTACTTTTGGATCCACTAAGGTGTGACTTTGCTATTGCCTAAGTATGTGGGTGCATAGCAACCCACTCATGTCGCATGCAGGTGTGACTTTTATTTCGCCACCAGTTGTAACCCCGCCCCCAGTAGCCAAATCGGTCAGTTTCACTGGCTACATCACCATGCTGTGGGTAAGACCGCTTGAAATGTGCTTGGATCCATACAAAAACTGGATCCAAGTGGATCCAGTTTTTGAATTTTTGAAATTGTTGCTATGCTGTGACGTAGCACTTTCAAGCCCTATGGGGTACCAGTACTACTACATGTACATGTACTTGTACAATATCATGTACATGGGCTCGGCTAGCTCGGCTCCATTTACATGATTGTACAGTCATGTACATAATACTGCAGCAATACAGAAGTACCCTGGCTATCTCCTCTGAGAATGGCTGAATTCGCAAGTCATCATGAAACGTTACCATGAGGCTAAAGGCTACAGTTGCAATGCAATGATTAGTAAGAACTACCAAAATGAATGGGAGGCGACCTAACTAAGTGCCCACAGGACTGCATTGCATAATCAAAAGTATGGGATGTACATGTACGTCACGTACAATGTCATGTACATGTACATGTACATATACATGTACATGTACGCGTACATGTATGATGTACATGTACATGTACAGTCGACCTACCCTTATAACGACAACCTCTATAAACGATATTACCCTTATAACGACAACCTCTATAAACGATATTACCCTTATAACGATATTTTTCTGTCAAACCAAATCACTCCATTGACGTTTGTATACAATGCCTCACCTCTATAACAATATTGCTTTAACGATATTACCCCTATAACAATATAAAATGGGCTGACCAATCGACATTTTCCATTTTATACCAATATCCAGCAGGGAATATGTAGAGTCCACTGTCAAGGTAGGGCAAGCTTTACTTGAAAAGTCGCTGGGACATGACGAAATGCCATGGGGGCACCAGTGGGCACCTTGCCGCGTAAATAAAGTGCATGTACATGTACATAGGTTTTTGACGCTAGGAAGAGTGTAAAAAATGAACTACATTGTACAATGTCATGTGTAATGTACATGTAAATGTATTGTACATGTACATGTACATGTACATGTACATGTACATGTAAATGTATTGTAAATGTAGTTATGGTAATAAACGAATTCACAGTTCGCTTGAGACTCAGATACATGTACATATACAGCAAACAAGCCTTGATTGTCCTTGTTGTTCTGTTGTGTACATATACATGTAGATGGAATGTTCAGCACCCGTCGGAACGCCACCACCCTGCTTAAAGATCAAAGGTGCAGATGCAGCTCCTAAAGCGGTGGGAGGTGAGTAGATCAGCCCACCAGCAAAGTAGTCGAAGACCAAAAATCCCATTCGCTGCATGCATGTTTCCCTCGAGGCCACGAGTTCCCAATTCACTGTGGGTCGCAGCACCTCTGGAAAAAACATCCTTCCGCATCCGAGCAGGACTTGTATCATCTGCTACCCTCTGCTTCCCAATCATGTTCTGTTTCTGAATCATGGTCTTAGACCATCCCACTATGCCTGGCTGCCTACTTGTGGTACATGCAATACATGTATGCTTATTAGGGCTCAAACGGTCACGGTTTTACCCCTGACGGATAACTGCTAAGCTAACGGTCGGTTTAACGGTTATAACCTATAAGCCACGGCAATCCTGCGGACTCTTTTTTAACCGTATATTTGACTATACTCATTCAAAAAATGTACCCTTTTCAGCACAACGCACACATGTATATTCTCTTGCATGCTCATTCATACATACTCTCACACCAAGAGACCAGATATGACCGAGTTGACAGCCCAGAAATTGCTTGCGTGTGCGACAGCCTGCGAAAATGCATACTTTGCAACGACCTGATACTTGAAAAATTGACTGAAAAGTTACTGCGTAACCGTTATTTATTTTATTTTTTTTAAACTTTGTTTTACTTCGCAAAATCCAAACGGAAATTTCTTCCCAATGACAAGGTAGCGAAGATCTTAAGAGGGAAGAAAAAAAGAGAGAGAGAGAGAGAGATAAAAAAGGAAAGAAAAAAGTGTGTATGCACTGGAAATGATAGTCAGCTGGAAATCGGATCCATTGTCAAACATGGCATTTGCTACTGTTCCATGTAGTCAACGAGCAATTGCGTACGGTACTGCTGCAGCTTTGAAGGTCTTCAGAGTTGTGCTGGAGCGGACGTCTCCAGGTAATTTACCTGTAGCGTTGAAGGCGTACCTCGACTTGCCAGCGTTTGTTCTTGCAACTGGAAGACTGAGTCCGTCCTGCTGCTGAAGGCGGGTTTCTCTGGTCATTTGTGGAGTCATTAGTTCTGTGACGGACTGCGATGTCTCACCGTGTAGGCTCTTCCACACAAGAGCTAAGGTGTTCGTTATCTTTATCGGTTAACCGTTAATTCTTCGTAACCGGTCTGCAACCGGTTAATCGGACTAACCGTTTTAGCCCTAATGCTTATGCATCCAAATTAGGAACTATTCGGGTACGTCACGACTGTTCATACAAGTACAGTGTAGTTATAGTAGGACATACAATTTGCAATGTAGCGTCGCAGAGGACGAGCTGCTCGACCATCAGACGAATGATAGTCCACATGCCTTTCCTTTCTTCGTCTTTTTGTGAGAACTTGGACAATGCACGTGTCCAGGCAAGAAGGCAGCAATGCCTGTTCATTCTGGCGAAGTAAAATAAAATAATACCAACCAACCAACATGTTGTCCAATAGTGGCAAAAAGCGGAACAAGAAATAGCACAGCGCGATGCACAATGTAAGTTCAGTCTTCAATAGTTGTACGGCATAGTAAAGGGAGAGGGAGGCATTCGGCAATATGCGGGGCCCGGGGTGGGCATACAATGGGAGAATTTCCGTTGGCAGGAGCGTAAACAGAGCCTGTGCAGTCTCCATTCATTCGCCACATTCTCCCGTCGACACTATGCTCCGTGTTGGTGGCTATTACGTGTCCATCCACGAGCCAAACAGGCGCCTGACGGATGTGTGGCAAGTCTTCTGGCGATCGCCTCGCTCGCAATGTCCTAGACCGATAATGCTACCTGTATATGAATAAACATAAGAAGGCAGAGTGACACGTTTCTCACGACCGACAGATATTAGTCTTGCAAGCATTCAATGATTCGGACAGATGGCTGACAACTTAAAGTCTTTCCTCGGACATAGACATGTATCAATTTACGTTTCTAGTGCTAGTAGTTGACTGCAGAGTGCAGACGCAATGACCGGGAGAGGACTTGCCGTCACATCGCCTTCCCGTCAATCATGCCTATGCCGCATGACCAAGCCTGGGATCAGGGTGATGGAGCAGATTTCGCAACTGTGCTACAATACAATGCACTGATCATGGCATATTGTGATTTGTTGCGCTAAACCCCGAGAGTACAGTAGTTGTGTCATGTACATGTACATGTACATGTATGTCTGACTCTTTATGCTGGAGTACGAGCATTGTCACAAATGTTCAATGTACTTCTTGAAGTTGCATAATATGTATTTTTTCGATGCTCTTGGTGCCTCTCGCTCATACCTAAAATGTCATTAGGCACGAAAGCACTGACACAAATCATCCAACAGTAGCATGGGCGGGTAATGCTAGTTATTTGCTGCGATAATGCTAAAGGCAATGCTCATAATAAGATGAGGATATAATGCCACTTATAAAGCTCACACTACTCCATAATGCCAGTTTGAAAGTTGGAAAAGTCGATTTAAGAAGGCCGTCTTGGATCAAAGCCAAAGCGTGGAGGAAAAAACGTAAACAGCACTGAGCATGTTGTCTGACACAATCCACTGAGAAAGTTGATTTGCAACGTCAAGTCTCGGGACGAAGCCTGATAGGTTCAGATGCACGATTTTCGGAACTGGACCTACAGTGCATTTCAAAACTATAGACGCGTAGGGTTTTTGAAATATTTCAAATTTGGCTGGAACTTTTTGAGAACAGTTTTCGGAATATTGCTCAGGATCTCTCCACAATTACTCTCATATAGTTTCTAAAGGATTGGATAACCGACGCCCAATTTGGAAAAATTTATGCACAAAGTGATCACAGATTTTATGTGGTATAGATGCTGGCATAACGGTTTTTGCCTAGGTACGCGTCTATAGTTTTGAAATGGACTGTAGCCAGCTTCATGCATGACACCGTTGTCGACCGGCAATTATGCTTGCAATGCCAATTTTGCATGCGAAATGGTGTTATAATGCCAGCATTATGCCACCTGAAAAAAAGGGACTATAATGCCAGCCATAATGCTAGCATTACCCGCCCATGTCTATCCAACAGGGAAACGCTTCTCCGTACCTTATGTTTCTGCCTTTCTGGACGCCTATTAACTTGTACCTTTGTTCTGGAAACCTCAAGTGTCCATACCTGTGAGAAATCGTGAAAAATCCGACTTCGATTTCGTTCTGAACACAGTACCAAGAAACACGAAACAATGCGACTTCAGACGGCCTGCATTTCAAACCCACGCCTTACGCTTGGACGTGGGGCAAGAAAGGAGTTGGCACTAGTA
Source organism: Sycon ciliatum (assembly GCF_964019385.1). Lineage (NCBI taxonomy): Eukaryota > Metazoa > Porifera > Calcarea > Leucosolenida > Sycettidae > Sycon > Sycon ciliatum. The sequence continues at coordinate 23,236,334 of NC_088654.1, forward strand.
GAGCGGAGAGCAAGACTTGCCATGGTCAGGGCTGGAAGTCTACAACATCGGCGTAACGGTTCAAAAACTTGCACGTGACACAGCGTCAGCGGCACTGGCAACGAACTCTACCAAAAGGCAAAACTCAGTTCTACAATACACGATCAGACGATCACGTCCTACATGTACAGGTATAACATCTGGTATGCAAAGGCAGGCAGTTATGCTGCCCCTTAGTAATAAGCAGTCTTGCGAACGTGCAGCTCCGAGTAACAACAATGGTTACACGCGACTAGCGAGTGTCAGCGCATGTCAATCTGTCAACGACTATGGCGAGCGAATCCTGACAGAATGACATGCATTGTCGCGGCTGGTGAGATCCTTGGGGGCCGACACTGAACGTGTGCCAAATTGGTAAATTCCATGTGCTTTCTGTCATCCGCAACATGTTCTACCACACAGGGGAATGGATGTCAGTGCTTCAAATCTCTGTCCTCACTGTCCTGACTGTTGATCTTATGTTATACTGCACATTGTACTTCTGAAATAATCATGGTCATCTATTTTGTGAAGACCATCTTGCGGAACACGTGATGTAGATTAAACGACTATGATTGCGACATGCCATGTCTTTGGTGCAGGAAACGTGCAGCGAAAGAACGTGTCGACTACTTGGCCTAGACTAGAGCTGAGCCTGCTGGAATTCCGTCTGACTTCTTTGACTACAGTCAGACCTCGCTTGACCACACACATCTGTTTTCCACAAAATTATCCGGATAGGCGAGGGAATCGGATAATCGAACACAGATAATATATGTATGCATGCCATATGCTGCAAATCGGTAACCAACGATTACATGGCGACTATACTGTTACTATCATGATTGTAGGCTAGTGCTATATGCACACGTACAGTGTAGGTCTTACACACTGGATGCGGTGAGGACTCGTATTGCAATCATGCGTTATGCACACAAGAAAGAGCGTGCTCGCAGCGGGTTTTGGCCAGGTCCGTTGTCGCCGTCCGAGCGTTCTTGATGTTTGAGTGGCATTGTCTCTGCCAGCCCTACATCGTTCGGCCACATACCAGATCTGCAGTACAATTCGAATCTATGAGTACAATTTAAAAATCGAACCGCATTATTTTATGCTCTGGCACGGTGTGGCCTCCCGAGTACAACACGAACATAACTACTAGTAACACACACTCTCTCTGGCTCTGGCTCCCTTTGTCTCCTTCTCTCTCCCTCTATCTCTCTGTCTCTCTTTGTGTCACTCCCTCTCACTCTCTCTCTGTGTCTGTGTCTGTGTCTGTCTGTGTCTCTTTCTCTGTCTGTCTCTGTCTCTGGCTCTGTCTGTCTCTGTCTCTGTCTCTCTCGCTGTCTCTGTCTCTCTGTCTCTGTCTCTCTGTCTCTCTCTCTGTCTCTGTCTCTCTGTCTCTCTCTCTGTCTCTCTCTCTGTCTCTCTCTCTGTCTCTCTCTCTCTCTGTCTCTCTCTCTCTCTCTCTCTCTCTCTCTGTCTCTCTCTCTCTCTCTCTCTCTGTCTCTCTCTCTCTCTCTCTCTCTCTCTCTCTCTCTCTCTCTCTCTCTCTCTCTCTCTCTCTCTCTCTCTCTCTCTCTCTCTCTCTCTCCTCTCTCTCTCTCTCTCCTCTCTCTCTCTCTCTCTCTCTCTCTCTCTCTCTCTCTCTCTCTCTCTCTCTCTCTCTCTCTCTCTCTCTCTCTCTCTCTCTCTCTCTCTCTCTCTCTCTCTCTCTCTCTCTCTCTCTCTCTCTCTCTCTCTCTCTCTCTCTCTCTCTCTCTCTCTCTCTCTCTCTCTCTCTCTCTCTCTCTCTCTCTCTCTCTCTCTCTCTCTCTCTCTCTCTCTCTCTCTCTCTCTCTCTCTCTCTCTCTCTCTCTCTCTCTGTCTCTGTCTCTGTCTCTGTCTCTGTCTCTGTCTCTGTCTCTGTCTCTCTCTCTCTGTCTCTCTCTGTCTCTCTCTCTCTCTCTCTCTCTCTCTCTCTCTCTCTCTCTCTCTCTCTCTCTCTCTCTCTCTCTCTCTCTCTCTCTCTCTCTCTCTCTCTCTCTCTCTCTCTCTCTCTCTCTCTCTCTCTCTCTCTCTCTCTCTCTCTCTCTCTCTCTCTCTCTCTCTCTCTCTCTCTCTCTCTCTCTCTCTCTCTCTCTCTCTCTCTCTCTCTCTCTCTCTCTCTCTCTCTCTCTCTCTCTCTCTCTCTCTGTCTCTCTCTGTTTCTCTCTGTCTCTCTCTGTCTCTCTCTGTTTCTCTCTGTCTCTTTCTCTCTCTGTCTCTCTCTGTCTCTCTGTCTCTGTGTGTGTGTCTCTCTCTCTATTTCTCTTTCTCTCGCTCTCTCGCTCTCGTTTACACACATACACGCACACACATACACACACACACACACACACACACACACACACACACACACAGTGACATACACGCACACAGTGACACACAGTGACACACACAGACACACACCCTCTCTCTGTCTCTCTCTGGTTCTCTCTCTCTCTCTGTCTCTCTCTCTCTCTCTCTCTCTCTCTCTCTCTCTCTCTCTCTCTCTCTCTCTCTCTCTCTCTCTCTCTCTCTCTCTCTCTCTCTCTGTCTCTCTCTGTCTCTCTCTCTGTCAGTCTCTGTCTCTGTCTCTCTAGGATGTGTCTGCATGGCTACTGAGCAGAGACTCTGGGTCGGCGGAGCTCATAGAGGAGCTCTTCCTGCCTCAGCACCGCCCACCAGACCAGGGTTCATGTCTGTATGTTTCTTCCGCTGCACGTCATGCCGAGTTGTGCACCAAGAACGTACCCATCTTTATTTTTCACAATTTAGGCATTCATGTTTCTGCCCTGAAGTTTACAAGTACATGTATGTATCGTTTCTGGAATAGCATTTTCTCTCTGGGTAAACGGTGTTGTTCCGCTGGGAGAAATCCTGACTCTCACCCTTTGCAACATTCTAACTTTATGTACGACTCTAACCTGATCTGGCTGCATGGAGCAGTGCAACGCTTCTAATGTTCCCGATGAAAATATACAATGTCATGTAAATACGGTTCTTCAAACAATAGGAGGACAGAGAAAGTGTTTGTTTGATACGGTTCTTCAATGGATACGATAGTTTGCGCCGATGTCTTGTCCTCAACTCTCGCTAAGCTGAACAATAAACTAAGATCACTGGGCACGAGCGTCCCTGTTGAGAAAACTGTGGTCATGAGGATCTTGCTGACGAATGTTCCTGGCGTGCAAACTCCAGTTATTGTTGAGCTGGGTGGCACCAAGTCTCCCCAGAAGAGTTAGCGTAACTCGCTACCTTGGTATCCTTGTCGTCGACAACAATTTTTCATTTACTCCATACATAGACTAACTATATCACCAGCAAGGGGGGGGGGGGGCACTAAAGATTGGAGCGTTGCGATACACCTGTCCCAAAAGAGCAGAGTTTTCTCGTCGCCAGTATGCGCTCAGTGTAATCCAGCTTGACCTTGCACAGTGTTTCCTGTCTGTGCTTCACAACTACTTCTCGAAGTATCACTGTATCAGCACAATCCAGGGAGCGACTGTTTCCTCTCTTCCGTATAGCTATGCAAGTTACCCGTGCCTGGTACTTCACACAATGCTACTGTTCCGCCCAATATGGCGGTAAATGTGGCTGTAAACACACGTGAATACACGTAAAAGTCGAACATTTATCAATTATTGATTGGGTTGAGGGAAAGATGCAACCATTTTATGAATTTCTCACGTGTTCGCCAACTCGTCATACATGTATTGTTCAACCTGCATCATGCGCTGAAGGTTACCTAAACACTCTACCACGGCCTCTTCGCTCCAAACGTTACTTAAAAAATTAAAGGGTTCATCAAATTTTCGGAGCAAGGCCGATCAGAGTGGAAACCGATGTTAAGCTTCTCGGTGTGACCTTGGACCGCAAACTGCTGTTCCGCAACCATCTCCACCAGGTTGCAGTCAGAGCCAGCCAGCGCCTTGGCTTCTTCAGAAAGGAGTACTAAGTACCCAGTACTCGACCGCAACGGTCGCCTCAGCGTATACAAAAGGCTTCATCCGCTCAACCATGGAATATGCTCCCCATGTCTGGCAAGGCGCAGCCCGGTCCAACCTCACAAAGCTTGACCGCATCCAGCACCGGTGTATGCATAGCATTGGCGCTGGGACAATGCTCCCAAGCTTCTCAGTGCGTAGGCAAGTCTCGGGACTGTGCTACCTGTTCAAGCTGCACTACATTTCCGGTCCGTGGTGCCACAAAACTAGACAACAAATGGACTCAACTAACGAGCTATTCACGACCCACCTAACAGCCTACATGTACATGAAGTTGTGAATTTTATCTGCTTTTGCTAACCTAAGTTAGGTGTCTTAGTGTGAATGTCCACAGCTTCTAAAATCATTCAACGACTTCGCACTGCGTGCAGCCAATGGAGACACGATCATGTCTTATAGTGCTAAGAAGTGGCAGAGCTCGTGAGACTCGGATATTGTAGCAGCGTCAGAGGCAGATCGACTAAATGCATCCTTTCCTGGAGGTTTGACAATGTGCAGCCTTTCTTCCATTTTTGTTCCAAACCAAGCGCATTATATCCCTTGTTGAAGCATTTTAATCAGCATCACAAGGTAGTTTTTGGATCATTATGATTAGTATTATACGAACATTTTCGGAGCATTATCCGCTGGACTCTATTTAGTGGCTGCTAAAATAATTTAAAATATTATTCCAAATCGACAAGGAGCGCTATGTATGGTCCTTCAATAGCAGGTGTGTATATAACAGCCTCATTGGGCATCTGCCCTTGTTTTTCGGATGCCATTGTCTGCTCCTTCTCAAAAAGGACCTGATTATGCCAAAACATATGCCTTCAATTATGCCTTCAATAGCAGGTGTGTATAAGAGCCTCATTGGGCATCTGCCCTTGTTTTCGGATGCCATTTTATGCTCCTTCTCAAAAAGACCTGATTATGCCAAAGAGTATGACTTCAATTATGCCTTCAATAGCAGGTGTGTATAAGAGCCTAGGCATGGGCGGGTAATGCTAGTTATTTGCTGCGATAATGCTAAAGGCAATGCTCATAATATGAGGATATAATGCCACTTATAATGCTCACACTACTCCATAATGCCAGTTTGAAAATTGGAAAAGTCGATTTAAGAAGGCCGTCTTGGATCAAGGCCAAAGCGTAGAAGAAACAGCAGTGAGCATGTTGTCTGAAACAATCCACTGAGAAGGTTGATTTGCAACGTCAAGTCTCCGGTAGGGTCCAGCGGATAATGCTCCGAAAATGTTCGTATAATGCTAATCATAATGATCCAAAAACTACCTTGTAATGCTGATCTGTATATTGCTTCAACAAGGCTAGCTATAATGCTCTTGGTTTGGAACAAAAATGGAAGGAAGGCTGCACATTGTCAAGCTTCCAGGAAAGGATGCATTTAGTCAATCCGCCTCTGAAGCTGCTACAATATCTCTCACGAGCTCCACCACTTCTTAGCACTACAAGACATGATCGCGTCTCTATTGGCTGTTCTCCATTGCAACTTTGATGCAGGGTTGTGGCTGAATAGCGGGTGTATCAAGTCTTTCCCCTTGCATATCCATGTAGTGAGAGGTGAAACCATTATTGCTGGTGATCATTTGGATGCTGGAAGCATATCATGGGAAGTGATGTTCCTGCCTGCAGACAAGCTGTCACTGCTTCCACTCTGTGAAAAAGGTCTTCATCTGAAACAGCTCACGTGAGGCCAGTTCCTGAGAGACTATCGATCGCAGATCGAGATCTCTCCCATCTGCGGAAATCCTGAAAACACGTGGTCAGAAGTTATTTTGCAGCTCTACATCCTCTGCTTGCGCTGTCTTCTTCTCCTGAGGTTGCGTGGAGACAAATGGTTGGCCACAATACTCTTCTTTTCTGATAGCACTTGACTGTAGGCCTTGCATTACAATCGTCCACGACGAACTGTACGTGCTTCACCAGGAAAGTAAGACACGCGCTGCTGAGCACTCAAATCGTCTTGGTACTGCGTCCATGAGAATTGAAACTCTAGTTCTTTTCGAGCCTGATGAGCTGGACTCAGCAAAGGCAGTTATTTGGAACAAGGTCTTTCTTTTTACAGCCGCTCCTTCATCCAGGTCCAATTTTATCGATGGATCAATGTTTACTTCAGTATCGCTAGAGATGCTATGGCCAGAGCCTATTATTAAGTCTCCTTTATTCACTTCTTTCGAAGGCGATAAGCCAGACCCACCGGGAAATATTTCCATGGGTAGGACAGCAAAAAGAAAGTGAAAAAACAAAAAAGCCAAAAACCAAAGGGACAAGAATTATTATTATTATTATTGTAGAAAGGAAAAGGACATAAGGATACGAGTTAAGAGTAACTCTCCATCACTGTAACTGGATACTATATACAGTCAGAAAGTGCAATAACTAGGCACATAACTGACAAGAGTACTGAGACATTCGCGTCCTGACACCTAGCTTCAACACATCTCCGTAGCGCTAACCGACAGCCTTCCAACTTGGAAGGTTCAAGGTTATGGAAAGATCAAAGAGGGGAAGGCAAGCGCAACGAAAACGAGCAAAAGCTACAGTCCCAACGGAACAAAGAATGTCGATTGTTACTGGACGATGACGAGACCAGTACGAAATTTGACAAAGCGGTCTAACTACAATTCGAAGCAGCAAAGCAGCACACCACCCAACTTGGGTGGGTCATAAATATCAAAGATAAGTTAAGAAAGGGGAAGCTTTGCGAAAACGAATTGTACAAGCCGAAAGCCAAACTCCTACAGTACTCCTCATGCATGACATTGTGATGGACTAGTTGACTACAAAACAAGTTGTTTCATACGACGTACGTTTCGCCGTATGGTTCGTGACGGCTCATCAGGTGTGCAATTTGAAACTCGGATGTTGAGCCATAAATAAATGTAGAAAGGAAAAGGACATAAGGATACGAGTTAAGAGTAACTCTCCATCACTGTAACTGGATACTATATACAGCCAGAAAGTGCAATAACTAGGCACATAACCATACAGCGAAACGTACGTCGTGTGAAACAACTTGTTTTGTAGTCAACTAGTCCATCACAATGTCATGCATGAGGAGTACTGTAGGAGTTTGGCTTTCGGTTTGTACAATTCGTTTTCGCAAAGCTTCCCCTTTCTTAACTTATCTTTGATATTTATGACCCACCTAAGTTGGGTGGTGTGCTGCTTTGCTGTTTCGAATTGTAGTTAGACCGCTTTATCAAATATCGTACTGGTCTCGTCATCGTCCAGTAACAATCGACATTCTTTGTTCCGTTGGGACTGTAGCTTTTGCTCGTTTTCGTTGCGCTTGCCTTCCCCTCTTTGGTCTTTCCATAACCTTGAACCTTCCAAGTTGGAAGGCTGTCGGTTAGCGCTACGGAGATGTGTTGAAGCTAGGTGTCAGGACGTCGAATGTCTCAGTACTCTTGTCAGTTATGTGCCTAGTTATTGCACTTTCTGACTGTATATAGTATCCAGTTACAGTGATGGAGAGTTACTCTTAACTCGTATCCTTATGTTCTTTTCCTTTCTACATTTATTTATGGCTCAACATCCGAGTTTCAAATTATTATTATTATCTTTATGATGAAGAAAGGTAAAGGACAAAATGTTACGAGTTACTATATTGGCTCACCATCCGAGTTCAAATTATTATCTTTATTTGAGGAATGACCCAGAGGCAGGTAGCCTATCGAGGGGTTCTCCACTTGTGCGATATTGAATAGGTAGCATAACAGGGGGGGGGGGTAGAATAAATAGCTAGACACATGGAATGAGACAATAATGTCCCTAGCAACGGTTGTGCCCACTGATATTAGTGACCACAGCGCTGTGGAAGCCTTTATTCAGCTTGCCGTTGACGTTCCACCCGCGTCATCCACGACGTCGCGGCTGACCAGGAATATACGTGGCGTTGACATTAACTCTTTTCGGCAAGATATCCTTGAGGCTTCTCTACATGATTTTTCGGATCACAATGATGTAAATCACATGTGGAAAGAGTGGCACACTAAGTTCCTGTACGTTTTGGACAAGCATGCCCCGCTGCACAACTCTAAGCCTTCCCGGAGGGCGATACCTCCCTGGTCTGACAGAGAGCTGCACCAGCTCGAACAGCGTAAACGGCGGCTGCACAGCCGTTGGCGGAAGGATAGGACAAACGGCACACTGTATGCAGAGTTTAAACAAGCACGTAGCACTGCTCGGAACGCGTATCGGCGCAAGCGAAACGAGTACTTCTCCCGTCAGTGCGAAGAAAATGTGGCCAACCCTAGGAAGTCTTGGGCCATTCTAAATGCAGTCACTGGGCGTTCACGTCGCCGCCAAGATCCTAGTTGTAGCATCAGCGAGGTGGCCGACACGTTCCACTCTATTGTCACCGATCCCAACCGTCCTGAACAACTCTGTACCCCGCACGGTCCCGCTGGACCCGTCTCCTTGACCGAACTTGATCCTGTGACTCCTGCTGACGTCCGACGTCTCCTTGAGAAGTTGGATGCGCGGAAAGCCACAGGTAGTGACGGCATACCGGGCTCTCTGCTACAGCAGTGTGCTGACTTGCTTTCATATTCTCTTGCTGTGCTGTTCTGCACCTCGCTGAGGACTGGAACCATTCCATCCGCATTTAAATTGGCGTCTGTCGTGCCACTGTACAAGGCCGGTGACCCATCAGTCCCCACCAACTATAGGCCTGTATCCCTTCTCCCAATAGTGTCCAAGTTGCTGGAGAGGGTAGTGCAACACCAGTTAGTTCGTCATTTGGACTTGACCCAGGCATTACCCGAAACACAATTTGCCTTCCGCAAGAAATGTTCCACGGAAGACGCCCTCTGTGTGCTGACTGATAATCTGCAGAAGGCGAGAGACAGTGGCAAGACCACAGGGCTGTGCCTATTAGACATGTCGAAGGCTTTTGATAAAGTGCACCACGACAAGTTAATTCAAGACCTCCTTGCGGTTGGAATTTCTGGAAAAGCCCTTAGTTGGTTCGTCGACTACTTGTCCGGCCGCAAGCAGCAGATCCTCATCTCGCCTTCAACCAGCCCTGCTCTGGCTTGCACCTGCGGAGTGCCCCAAGGCTCTGTTCTCGGCCCTGTCCTCTTCAGTATATACACACGCGATGTCCCTTTGGTTTCCTCGCCTGTGCCAAGTGTACAATTTGCAGACGACATAGCCCTGTACGACTCCCAGGCCTCAGCGGCGGAAGCGTCCAGAACCCTCACCACAGCGGCAACTGCTCTGGCCGGTTGGCTGAAGTCCCGAGGCCTTATCTTGAACGCCACCAAGAGCCAGGTTCTGACTATCTCTCCCCAGCAGCATGTACAGGAAGTAACAGTCAAAAGCGGCGACTGTCTCCTCCCCTCAGCGTCTTCTGCGCGCTACCTCGGCGTTCACCTTGACAATCGCCTAGATTGGGACACCCATGTAAACTATGTGGTCACCAAGGTTGCCAAGAAAATTGGCGCCTTGTGGCGGGCACGCCGAAGCCTATCAAGACGCTCTCGTCAGGTGTATGTGAAGGCGGTCATAATGCCCGACCTGCTTTATGGCTCCTGCTGTTTTTCAGCCGCAATGCGAGAGGGTCAACTGAAACGACTGCAAACCACGCAAAACAGAGCCATCCGCTGTATCGATGGCAACCCGCCCCGGACAGCCATGCAGCCGCTGCTCACTGCTCACTCCCTGTACCGTGTCAGCGAGCTCTACAGGCAGAAAATATTGATCACCATCTGGCGGTGCATCAACGCCCGCATCAGCCCTGTGCTCGCCCAGCTTCTGACCCCGGCACAAGGCACCCCTACCCGCCATCAGCAGTCAAATGGCCTACTAAGCCAGGCAAACCGTAGCCGCCGCGGTCAGCGGAGATTTTCTGTTGCTGGTGCTCTGCTGTGGAACGCTCTCCCTGGTGAGGTCCGCACAATTACCCGGCTACCTGAGTTTAAGCATGCATGTGTACCATACGCCTGTAGGGAGTAGTTCGAGTTGCTGCTGATTGCTCTGCTCTCCCTCCCCGTGCAGTTCAGTAACCCGCACGTAGTATCACAGATACATCGTATTCTCTCTCTCCCCCCGTTTACCCGCAGTTATTAGTATCCTATTCTCTTACTATGTGCTTCCATAGCTTTTACTATGTTCTTCCATAGCCACTTCTAGGCTAAGCCTTCGCCGTCATTTTATTGGGTCGTCATCCCGTTTGAATGTGCGAAGTGAAATAAAAACCAACCAACCAACCAACCAACAATAAAACTTCAAAGGAAAGTGTGATGTGCAATTACTGCGGAGGTGTAGGAATGCCAGTGGTTCTATGGGCATACTCGTGTGTATATACATGTACATGTACACTGTAGACGTAAACTCTTCTTAAATTCCTGCAGGGTGATACACGTACATTGTCAGGGGTGGATGCAAATTTGCGAGCTCCTGAACTTTACTCCTTTTTCGGTTTCCCGGGGCACTAGGCCCTTGGAACACCAGTAAAATTAGTGATAATTATAATGGCCGGGAAACTCGACCCCAATACGGACATCGCCGTGCTTACTGACGACGAGCTCAAGGAGCTCATCCAGCGACTGGGACTGGAGTTCCCTAGAAAGGCGAACAGGCCAATGCTGATTGCCCTACTGAGAGGATCCAAGGACTCGGCTCCCGTAAGTCATGCTAACCCTGATGTAGCTAGCCTTTGCGCCACACTCTCCGAACTTACCGGGGTAGTAAAGGAACTGAAATCAGAGCTAAAGACGATGAAAGATGTGAATGTACAGCTGAGAGATTCCGAGAGGGAAATTCAGGCGTTGAAGGACGACGTGCAAAGGCTCCGCCGTGAACTGTATGCTGAACAAGATCACCAATTCCGTTTGACCCACGTCCACACTGACCCTGGGGATACAACTCATCTCAGAACTAGTACAAGTACCCTCCCAATGCACTTTAGTACGAGTACCGACGCTACCCCAGTCACTCACATCACCACGTGCACACACATTCAAAGGGCTTTTTCTATAGATCTTTCAACAGTTGTCTTCCTGGTAATCTTTTGCCCTCGATCCCAGCTGCTCTCTCACTCTGGCCTATATAAACCCATCATTCTTTCTCATTGCTGTGTGGAATTATGAAGTGAAGCCCAAGAGCTTGTTTTCCTCCCGCTAGTGCTGTCAGCCTGTATCACTTTCTGTTGTAAGCCCAAAGTGCCTCAGACACGAGCAGGCTGGCAGACACTACACAAACACGAGGCCCAGCTGCACAGCACATTGTAGAAAATTCGTACGCAGACTCCGCAAGGCAGCCACCAAGGCCGCATGCACCTGGCCACGACAAACGTACGTCGTCTGCTCAGGTGGGTGGCCCATCAGGTGGCAGTTGAGCCACACCTCCAGCCACTCTCCGGAGAGCAACTCCGTTATCGCACTGCTATTGCTGACGACCAGGCACGCCTAGACGTCGTAGCTAGTGGCATTTGGGGAGGACGGTTCGAACGCACCTACATTGATGTACGGGTATTCAACCCCCATGCGTCTTCGAACCGTTCCAACCAGGGAGTAGTAAAATACATTTTACTACTCCCTGGTTCTAACTCACTTGCTGCTACCTATGTCCGTCATGAAAAGGCTAAGCGTCGTGCGTATGAGCAGCGCCTGAGGGAGGCGGAGCATTCCAGCTTTGTCCCCGCCATCTTCTCTACCACTGGAGGCATGGGAAAGCATGGTGCTTCGCTCTACAAACGCATCGCCTCTCTCCTCGCTGCCAAGACTGGGGAGCCATACAGCATCACCCTAGCTGCCATCCGCTGCCAGATTGGCTTTGCACTGGTCCGTTCAGCGCTGATGTGCTTGCGTGGTGCACGCAAGGCATTCTTACCAGCAATGGCCTCAGACTCGGCAGCGCTTGTGGTTGCTGAAGCAAGAATCTCAGCTTGAGGCTTACATTATTATTATTATAGCAATAAAAACTGCTTTATGGCAGTTTTCTAAAAAAAGTTATTGTGTTCTAGTCCATGGACCCCGTCTAAAAAGTAAGAAATTAACAAAATGTGATAGCCGAAAGTTAAAATTTCACACAAAACCTCACAATAATCACAACACTTGAAATGCTGCTTTCAACACTAAACTTGTACTGCACCAACAATTGGCAACATGCATGTCATGCATGCATAGGAAAGAGGATCACGAGGGGAAAAGGTCTTCTACATGTAGCTTTTCATTCTGTGTGTGTGATTATTGTGAGGTTTTGTGTGAAATTTTAACTTTCGGCTATCACATTTTGTTAATTTCTTACTTTTTAGACGGGGTCCATGGACTAGAACACAATAACTTTTTTTAGAAAACTGCCATAAAGCAGTTTTTATTGCTATAATTTCTTTCTTTTTTTTCTGTCACCAATCAATGGAATGTCCTATATCAATAAGTAAATGATGGCCTTCACATCATATCAATACCGTATTATACGCATTGATGTGCAAGCCTTTCCTTGCAGAAAATGGCACTAGCATGTTCTTCTGCGGGGAAACATGGGAGTAGTGGTGGACCGTGGTGATCCTTTTTTTATTTTATACGGAGGTCATTCTGTGCATGTTGCTGTAGCAGAATTTCATGACTCTAATTGTCTTGCCTTTCAGATTTCCCCACCCTCAATCAGATATATTTGAGAATGTAAATGTAACCAGGTGCGTGTCACAGATGTTTTTGTTGATTCTGTGTTTATAATGGTTTATAATCATGGGTTATCGTGATAAGGTCATCCTGCATCATATTGCACTGAAATGGTAATCCTGTTGATGTCGATACAACTTTTGGAAGTAGTTCAATGACTGTTAGTCCACGATTTTCTAAAACAACACAGCAAAGGAGGAACAATAAACATGTATTAAAATGTAAACAAATACATTGCTGAGTCCGACACCTCGTTCCAACAACTACACTGATCCTGAGGATAAATGGGGCAAGGCTATGGTTGGAGGTACTGAGAGATAAACAAGGCACTCCATAATAATAAAATCTTACACATCTTTTGGTGAGTATGAATGATATTCAGTCGAACCTCTTTAGGACGAACACCAAGGGACCGATGGTATTTATTCTGTGAGTTTGTCTTAACCTATTTTATAACCAGTGAATACAATTATTTCTCCAATAGACATACGAATAGATTTCTTCTACAGCGAAAGATTCTAAGCCACACCAACTCATTGACTCGTCTCGTATGAAAGAAATGAGTCACTAGAGCTATAGAGAGGTTCTGTAAAACGAAAATGCGTACAAACTTTCGTTCTACGTCATGAAGTGCGAAACTTCGCACGAACTTTCGCAACTTTGGACGCGAAACTCGCAGGGAACGCGAAATGAACTGTCGTACACACTTTCGTGAGATCGGGTCATGGCGTACGTGCGCTTGGCCCGCGCAATAGGCAAAGCCCGATTTTGCCAGGGAAACTTCGATATTTTGCCGCAACATTTTGCTCGCCCATCGTCGATATTTTGCTTTCATTTTGCCAGGTCACTCGATATTTTGCTCCCTTTTTGCTCCAATGCAAGGCCAAATTTGGGTCACGTGTAGGAAAACTGACCGAAAGTGGGTCACGTGTTGGCAAAAATAAGAAAAAATGAGTCACGTGTTGGCAAAAATGTACGAAAATGAGTCACATGCATCGTATAAGTGTAAAATCTCCCAATTTCCCGCGAACATACCGATATTTTGCTCCATTTTGCCAGCAAATTCTCTCGTGAAAATTCTTCGATATTTTGCCAGCAGAATTGCTAGCAAAATCGGGCTATGTCTACCGCGCAAACTACGAAAATGTGCAGAACGCAAAGCTCGTGCAAAAATTCGTACACACTTTCGCAAGGACTGTCGCGAAACTTCGTTCGAATTTTCGTTTTGCAGAACCTCTCTACTGAACCTTTCTTTAGCAACATGACGGCAACTGAAACAGCAACAGAGAATGTACGATACATGTACAGCACATTCTTGCAGGTACTACAAACAGATTGCAGATCGTAATTCTTGCTTTGGCGGCACGAAAATTTATTTGGGGCAGTGCAATCTCGGCGGTACTCACAAATAATAAATCAAACAGCCCAGACTAGAGTAAACAAATCCAATCATACAAGTGCGAGATCTTCACGAGACTGCACCCATTGGCTTGTTTCGTATGAAGCAAACAAGTTTACTGAACCTCTCCACACTGATTTTCCCGGATATGCGAATTTATTTTGCAAACTCGGTCAATGGATCCTTGAACCTTTCCCTCCAGATTGGGAACTGCCAACGATAGTATGCCACTGACCAGTGCCTTACTTTTAACGTACCATTGTACAATGAATTATGAGTATTTCGACAACACACCTAACATAAGCCTTACCGTCAAGAAGGTGAACTCGCGTTCTTCGCACACTGTAGACAAGGGCAAAGAGATAAAAATGGATCTAAATCCGAATAAAATCAGCACACGTTTCCGTAAATGAAAGGGTGAGCATAAGCAAATGAATCGAAGGAAACCGGTCAACTCAGTGATCATCTGTCATCGAGTATTCCGTAAAAGGAGGCCTCGGCAGCGGAAAAGCTAAATTTAGAAAAGAGATCCTGTCAGCTTTTCCATTATTTATTGCATTCCGCCCAAAATCAGCACACTTTTCGTAAATGAAAGAGTCAACACAAGCAAATGAATCAAAGGGAACTGGTCAACTTACCTGTCATTGAGTAATATTCCGCGAAATGTCTCAGCAGCGCCGAAACGAAATAAGCCAGGCCAGGAGACGAAATATCCGAAACAGCTCATACAAGACGCAGTTCCAAAGGAGAAAGTTCCTCGCGCATGCACATCCAAACACGGACATGCGGTCATCCGCTGCAACACAATGTCTGCCGTGCACGTGCACAGCACGCGGCTACCACCCGTTGGTAGATCTAATACCGAGCACCTTACGTAGAGACGTACGTAGCCTAAGTGAAATACCGAGCACCTTACGTAGAAACTTACGTAGCATAGCGGTGTCGTTTTTCTTGCCATGTGAACACAATAATAGAAAAGCTGACAGGATCGCTTTTCTAAATTATCTGTCAAGTGTCATCTTTATTAAATACAGATTTTTATGTTTTGCCCGTATAAGAGGCATGGTTTGAGTTTTAAAAAAAATATAAAAAAACGTACGCAAAAGCCAAATCACCGTAGAGAGGAGACATCGCGGTACACAGCACTGAAAACACCCAAGAGTGCACCTGGTCTTTGTGGTCCACTTCACAACAATAACACACACAGAAGTCTCTGCTGTGAGCAGGGAGTACTACTCCCTGGCTGTGAGCACGGTGGATCGGCAATGGCTTTATTATTGATATTAGAGAGGTTTTGCATTCCGAATTTCGGAATGATTTTCGACTGTGCTTTTCCGAGAAAAGCGCGTTCCGAAAAACGGTATTTTCAGTGTTTTGCATTCCGAAAATCTGATTCGACTTCGTTTCCAAGGGTTGCCATGCAAAACAAAATGGAGAGCGTCGAAGGGGTTGAGCAGGATCAGGGAAATACCTGGTATTTTACGACTCCCTAAGCAGAATCAAATCCATGTGCACAGGTCAAACTGAATTTGGGTGCGGTTCGAAGACGAGGACGGACTGATGGGGAACCAAGTGATCCAACAGCTGAAGACGAGGTTGGCGAACTACTCACGTAACTGTCTTGTACTGTCAGTAGGCTCAAAAGGAAGATAGAGTGTGATGGAGTGTGAGAAGATTAGTCAACATGGCGAGATCAGCGAGAGCAGCAAAACTCAAAACTACATACGTGGAACATTTTCAAATAATCGAGAACAGCAGAAAGCAAAAATACAAACATGAAAAATACACTTTTTTGTATTCAAATATGCACTCCCAAACATGAAAGAGCCGAAAATCCATTTTCGGAAAACCATGCACTTTCGCCACCACACTTCCGAAAGTTCGACTACTTTTTCGACTGCTGCCGCCACATTCCGAAAATAATTCCGAAATTCGGAATGCAAAACCTCTCTATTATTCAAGGAAGAAAAAAGAAAAATCAGGAAGGAGATATTATCTCCTTCCTGATTTTTCTTTTTTCTTCCTTGAATAATTGTACGCATAGGGCCTGATAAGAAAAATTAGCACAAGACACTGCTGCTACTGTAGTCGCACAGCAAAACACACAGAAAACGACAAAATGTTACAATGAATGTAACAACACCCGTCCAAGCTAAAGGACCGACATCCCTGCCCCAGGACGGCATCTCGAAACCCCCACACACTCACCACACGGTCATCATCCAGCTTCAGTTCAATCACTGTATTCTTCCCCTGCAGACTCAACCCCCCTGTCACTAGCCATACAATCTGAAGCTGTATGTAACCATACAATGGCCCACGACGCACACACCACCCCTACGTTTTTTTAACTAAAAAAGAAAAGCAGTCGTAACTGCAACAGCCACATGGCCAATAAGAAAAACCAATACGATATATCGATAAACACACACCCAGAAGTCAGGGGTGGGAGGGTGGGATACAAACTGCACCAACGAAAAGCCACTGCGAAGTGACAGGAATGCGGTCCAGCACAACATTTTTGCTGACGCAAAAAGTTGTGGGGAAATCCCAAAATCGGTGCGATTTTGCATGAGCCCAAATGTTCAAGTTACCCACAAAGACACAAGCTTTCCAACTCTCTTTGGCTGTTGGAAAGCGTACCGACCCGTAGGACGACCCCGCGTGACGGTGTACTACATTGGAAATGTTGACCCGGACTGCGATGCGGATTCAATAGCTGAACACTGCAAGGCACAAGGCGTATCTGTAGTACAAAGCGTCGTGTACACCTCCGTCCACTTTAGAACAGCCTCTGCTCGTATATAGTCTTGGGCTGTGTTTACATGAGAAATTTCAACCCGGGTCGAGTTCAGCCCGGGTTGAAAGTCTGTACGACAGACAAAAGAGGTGAGCGTTTAAGACAGTTGACCCGGGTCAAATACTGATATGCCGCAAAAAGTCCACTTCTACAGTCCTGTATGGTCACGTGAATCCGTTCGCGCGAAATTTGCATCTGCAGTGCTGTTCAAACCTGGCGCGACATACGCACAGAAGTACAGACGCCAAGAAGGTCGCGGAAGAATCGTTCTGGCCTGATGAAGTTGGCCGTACTGTAAGAGAGTGGCGATTTGGTACAGAGGCCTGGGCTCTCAAACCCGTTAAAGCATAATGGCTCAAACCACCGACCCACTCCCCTTGAACCCGCATGCTCCAGCCTTTACACCATCGTCTCCTCAACCTTTGGCCCCCGTAAGCCGTTCATATACCCACATAAAGTTTGGCCACATAAATATTTGCAGCCTTAGACACAAAACACACATTATTGCTAAGTTAATAGACCAACATGCCCTGGATCTTCTGGCAGTTACTGAAACGTGGCTTGACTCCAGCATCTCGGACAACGAAGTCTCCGTGCCGGGAGCAATTCTTTTCCGTCGTGATCGGCCATGTGCTGAGGGCTGCTCGTGCTTGTCCTCCTGCAGCCCCTGCAGGAAAGGAGGGGGAATTTGCATGTACGTGAACGACCAAGTTAATGTGACTCCTGTCTTGACCCACTCGCATGCCAGTCTAGAATTGATGTGGCTCAGAACCGCCACAGTCAATGATGGTGTTTTGTTCGGTTGCATATATCGGCCACCATCCGAGCCAGTGGAGTACTGGACTCGGCTTGCCACAGCCACAGAACAATTGGACAGCGAAAATGTTGTATTATTAGGCGACGTCAATGTAGACTTCCTGCATCAGGCATCCAGCGTTTTCCAACATCTCAAGAACACACTTTTACTCCCGTGCGGGCGGGATGGCCAATAAAGTCCAGGACGCAACCAGAATCACTGCCTCGACACGCACGTTGATTGACTGCATACTGACGAACGTAGACCTTGTCACGTCAGCATCCGTTATAGACTGTGAGTTCTCAGACCATCGCCTGGTCACCAGTACTGTCCCATTGTCCACAGCGGGCACACGGAACTCCGACACCGCTGGTCAGCAACCAAGCAGACAACGCAGAGACTACCCCCCCGCCCCTCTCTCTCTCTCTCTCTCTCTCTCTCTCTCTCTCTCTTTCTCTCTCTCCTCATCCATTCTTCCTCACCTTCTCTTGTCTTTATCGCACTAAATCACCCCCTTCTTTTAGGCAATGGTGCGCAAGCTCACGTTAACGCCGAGACCATAGGTCGGTGTTGTGGGCTTGCCTCACCAGCACAGGCTTGCTTTGCAGCCCCTACTCTCCCTGCTGTTTTGTGATTGTATGCTCTGTTGTCTTCTCCCCTTCTGACGAGTAGGTTGTGTACTTAGTAAAAAAAAAAAAAAAAAAAAAAAAAAAAAATACCGAGGCTTCGACGCAGACCGCTTCTGCGGTATGTTGTTGTCTTCCAATCTTCATCATTTTGCAACCACTGACACTGACCTGATGTTAGACGAATGGGCCGAGACATTTAATGCTGCACTTGATATTGCAGCGCCTTATGTGCCCAGGAAGCGACCGAAGCGGAATCGGAAGACTTGCCCTTTCATGACCAAAGCTCTTCTTGACTTGATCAGGGAACGCAAATCAGCCTTCAAGAAGTTAAAAGCAGCCAACTTTCGTGACATGGACATAATGGCGCAGTTCAAGAGATTACGTAGTCAGTCCAACAACTTGTACCGTCATCTTCAGAATCGTTACTTCGCGGATCGGTGCAGGACGTATGAACGGGAACCTCGACAGTTCTGGAAAATATTGAACACGATCACCAAGCGTACGCCACAGAGGCAAACAGTTACTATCCCAGCTGAGAGACTAAACGATTACTTCCACGCTATTGTCACCGATAAACATGCTACCTATGATCTGCCAAGGGGTCCGGCTAACTCTACGGACCTCAGGACGTTCGAGGCGGTAACTGTCTCAGAAGTGAAAAGGCTAATCAGTGCCCTCCAGAGCCGCAAAGCTCCTGGCCCGGACGGAATTATGCCTTTTTTGCTAAAGGTATCGAAAGACGTAGTCGCCCTGTCACTTACCATTTTGTACAACACTTCCCTCTCTTCTGGACACTTTCCATCCCGGTTCAAAATTGCCCACATCACCCCGATATTGAAGTCAAAACAAGGCCCCCGTAATTGCCCTTCCAATCACCGCCCGGTGTCTCTCACGTCTATTCTCGCCAAACTCCTTGAGCAGCTCGTGTTCTCTCGTCTGCAGGTGTTTTTCCAAGAACGTTGCCCGTTCCATGAAGATCAATTTGGTTTCCGGAAGCACCGGTCGATCGAGCAACTCCTCACGAAGGTAGCGAATGATTGGCTGCTGGCCCGCGAAGCGAGTCTGCATACAGCTGTTGTTTGCGTTGACCTGAAGAAGGCGTTTGATACCGTGCAACACCAGCAACTTCTCATCGCAATCGCGGCCGTGGGTATTTCTGGCATAGCCCTGGCTTGGTTGCAGTCATACCTCCGTGGACGACAGCAGCGCGTGGTTACCTACATCGGAACGTCTCCTCTGGTACCAGTCACTAGTGGCGTACCTCAAGGCACCATTCTGGGCCCTGTGCTCTTCAATTTATATGTGCAAAAGCTGCCGCTCACAGCTGATGCTCTTTCCTGCAAGCTGCCGATGTTCGCGGATGACATGGCTTTTTTTTCTTCTAAAAATACCGAGTGGTAGGCAAATTGAGCGCTCTGACATGGACAGGCCAGCTGTCCATTTCCAGTGTCCAAAGACTGTGAAGCATCTGGACGTAGCAAAGGCAATTCAAGCCTGCAGTCTCTCGCTTGGAGATGTCCTCCAGATCGACCTGCACGGCCGGCCCGGGTCTTGTGTTCTGACCCTGCGTGATTTCGCCACCAGGGACAAGCTCGTCGCAGCAAATCTGCAGTTGGAGGGTAAGAGCATTGACGTGCTACCGGGAGATGGCACAGTATCGCTACCCGTGTTTACATTTATGGTTGCGAACCGGCATTACATCTGGGCCACATAGAGTCGGCTTTGGGGGAATTTGGCGAAATTGTCGGCAATATTGATTGCGAATTTGCCACCGTTGAGAAATTCAAAATTCTCACGGGGGTACGACGGGTGCTAATGATTCTGAAGAAAGGTGTACCCTGCAAGCTAAGCATTCAGAAAAGGTCGTACCGTACACATCACCGCGACCAGATACAGACGTGCTTTCGCTGTGGTGTATCTGGCCACCAAGCACGTGACTGTCCTGCACGCCCAAATGCTGCACGTACACGTACGCATCACACTTCGTACTCTACTGTCGTACAGGGCCAGGCTGCGGACCGTACGGCGGATGACAGTCCGGATGTACTCGTTCATGTACAAGAACCCACTGGCGCTGAACCAAATCCAGGAGCTGCGATAGCAGGCGAAGCAACAGATAGCAACTGCCCATGTCCACCAAAAGGTTCAACCACACTAGAGGGCTCGAGCCAACAACAACAGCAGCAGCAGCACTGCGACAAGCGACCACCAAGGGTCTCTAAGATACCTGTACGGCAGGCAGCTAATTCTGTACCAGTCGCCACGCCAACAACCCTGCCAGCAGAAGAGGCTACACGTGGAGTGCCGGCATTTCCGCTCTCTCGTGGGAAGGGGTGTCACTCTTCACCTGATGACGAAGGATTCATCCGCGCATCAGGCAAGCACACATTCAGCGCAAGAGTCCTGGCATTCGACCCCCAAGTCGCATGGGCAAATGAGGCATCTGCAAAAGAGATGCACCGCCTTGCCCAACGTGTGAGGAGTCGGCGAGGAAGCCAATAACCAGTAAACTTCTGCTTGTAATCTCGATTCTATGCTAGTCCTCGTCATGATTGTTCTTTTACTTACTAATTACTACTTTTCACTGCTATATCGTCTTTAAATCCACACGCTCAGGTATTCTCTCCACGAGCTGCCACCATCAGTTTTCCGGTGAGCACCCAGGATACCCGAACGCTTAAACTAGGTTTTTTGAATGTCTGTAGCTTGCGCTACAAAGTAGATGAAGTAACGGCACTCCTCCGGGTGCAGGACTTTGATGTTTTTGGATTGGCCGAAACCTGGCTGGACAGCACTATTGGTGACGGAGAAGTAGCTATTCCTGGATACAGCCTCACAAGGACCGATCGCAGCGGCAGGCGAGGTGGCGGCACGTGTATCTATTACAAATCCACCCTGCCAATCAAACCGCGCCCAGATCTAAGCGTAAGCGGCTTAGAGCTGGTGTGGGTTGACGTACAGATACATCGACAGCATCACCGTGTCGGCTGCGCCTACAGGCCGCCTGACACATCCGTGGAGTTTTGGACTGATTTAGAAAGTGCCATGCATAGTGCTGGCTCTTCAGCCACGTCTTTAACTTTGTTGGGGGATTTCAATGTGGACTTGTCCGCAAATCACCCCAATCATCAGCGAACCCATCTACAGAGCCTGTGCTGCACCTTCGACTTAACCAACTGCGTGGATGCAGTGACGCGCATCACTCCAAGTACGCCGAAAGGCACCCTTATTGACCTTGTCCTCACGGACAGGAAGATGGTATCCAGCTGCAGGGTGATACCTTGTCTGATCAGTGATCACAGCGCTGTGCTCGCCAACCTGAACATTTCAGTTCCTCGTGCAGAGACTCAATCGAAGCAGGCCAGGCGGATTCGGAATATAAGTATCCCTGAGTTCAGAATCGCTCTGGAGCAAGAACTTCAGCATTTCCCTTCCCTTCCACAGTCGTCAAGCGTGGATGATACGTGGCATGATTGGCACTCGCGCTTTATGACTGTCCTGGACAGGTATGCTCCGATGAAGACTGTACCACCGCGCCGCAAGCCTCTACCTCCATGGTCCGACCGTGAGACGTATCAACTCATCAGGACACGGAATAGGCTGCACACGCGCTGGCTCCGGAACCCCGAAGATATGGCACTTCACAGTGCATTCAAACTGGCTCGGACGCAGGCATCTAACGCGATTCGGCGCAAACGAAACTCGTATTTTCATCAGACATGTCAATCTGCATCTGCAAACCCTCGTAAGCTCTGGCAGCTCATCAACAGCCTTACAGGCCGTACCCGAGCACAACCGGATCCTACATGCGACGTTGAAGAGGTCGGCAATACGTTCCATCAAGTTGTGACCGATGCCAATAGACCTCCCATATTGGCAGAACCTCAGGGGCCATTGAGAGGGGAAGTCCTTTCAGATTTTCGAGGGACTGATGCAGGTTCCGTTTACGAACTGCTCCGTAAAGTCGACGCCAGAAAAGCAACCGGTAGTGACGGGGTCCCAGGATCGTTGCTGCTCGCCACTGCCGACATCATCGCACCAAGCCTCACCCAACTTTTCAACATGTCCCTGAAATCGGGTATCGTTCCTCGGGCCTTCAAGCTAGCAGAGGTTCGCCCCCTCTTCAAATCGGGAGATCCTGCTTCCCCTGCGAATTATAGACCAGTATCTCTACTACCCATTATTTCGAAAATCCTCGAGCGGATTGTACAAAACCAGTTACAAGGTCAGCTTTCCCGTGTTCATGCGCTGCCTGACACGCAGTTTGTGTACCGGCATGGCTACTCAACAGAAGATGCATTGGTTGTCCTGACGGACACGCTCCTGGAGGCCCGCGATCGACGCCAGGTATCGGGAGTGTGCTTTCTCGATCTCTCCAAGGCATTTGACAAAGTCAGTCATGAGCGTCTCATTCAGGACCTGTTTGATTTAGGAGTGACAGGCAGACCCCTTCGCTGGCTCATCAGCTACCTCAGTGAGCGGACACAGCGAGTTTGTTTCGGGGCCAGCAGCAGCACAATCACCTCTTGCAGCTGCGGTGTGCCCCAGGGATCGGTGCTCGGCCCGTTGCTCTTTAACGTGTACACAAGAGATGTTCCTCAAGTAGCCCAATCCGCAGCCACGATCCAGTTCGCCGATGACGTCGCAGTATATTGTAGCGCTGACACGACTCAGGCTGTTGCCAGTACGCTCTCCACCGCAGTCTCCTCCTTGGCTGCATGGCTGGAAGAGCGAGGACTGATTCTGAATGAGAAGAAGAGTCAAGTTCTCACAGTCTTTCCTGGGAGAGACGCTGGACCCCGGGTCACAGTCTTCTGTCGCAGTCAAGCTCTGCCGACAGTCACCAGCGCGAAGTACCTTGGCGTCATCATTGACGAGGGGCTGAACTTTCAGCAACACCTGAAAGCCATTACAGCAAAGGTGTCCCGCAAAGTAGGTGCCCTCTGGCGGACTCGGAGATGCTTGAGCCTGGCGGCCCGAGTCACCTACTTGAAGTCCGTGGTGATGCCGGATCTGACCTACGCATCAAGTTGTTTCGTGTTCTGTCTAACTGCCCAGCAAGCAACGGATCTCCAGACGCTGGAGAACAAAGCGGTTCGCGCAGTTTTTGGCGCTCGGCCATACGACTCTGCTCAACCTCTCCTCCAACGGGTGGAACTCTACCGAATCTCAGAGCTGCACAAGCAAAAGGCGCTAATGCTCACCTGGCGATGCATCCACGGCATTGCGGGGAACCGGCTCTGTGGACTGATTTCAAGGTCACCAGATCGGCGTACCCGCTTGCAGAAGGACATCGGAGCGCACATACCACCCGCCGCAAGCCGCGCTGGTCAGGCTAGGTTCTCTGTTGCCGCTCCCAAGCTGTGGAACGCACTACCCAGCGACATCCGCACCATCCCCCAACGCAGTGTGTTCAAAATGTCAGTCATCCCACATACGCTCGCTCCATGAAACGTATCACCCATTATTCCAGTCACTGTTGCTGTCGCATCCACTCGCAGTCCACGTCCACTGATGTCGACCGAGGTAGCTCTCTTGCTACTGTGAAAATAGTGACATGTACCCAGCTAATATCTCTGCTTCGTTCAGGGAATTCAGAATAGGAAGTCGGCTGTACCACCCGCTCTTTTCTTTTTACTTTTAAAAGCGATTATTAGCAATAACATGGAAATTTGTTCCTTGGCTCACCATCTGAGTTCTTAAAGCTATTATTCATTTTCTGCTGCCCCCAGTTATTTCTTTTACTTGTATTAGTATTATTTTTTTTGCCTTCGCTTTCTTGTTATTGGGCAACTTGCCCGTTAGAATCTGCGAAGTAAAATAAACAACAACAACAACAACAACATGACGCTGTATGCCAGTAGAAGGTCGCCAAATGAAGCTGTCAACGCCGTCAACAAGGTACTTTCAGTGCTTGCTCTAGATCTTGCGGACCTAGGGTTGTCAGTCAACTCTGCCAAAACTGTCGCCATGGTCATTTCCAAACTCCCCCTGCACCTGTCTGTTCCTGTGATACTCAATGATCAGGTATTGACCCGCGTTACCAGCACCCGAATCCTGGGGGTCATCATTGATGACCGCCTAACGTGGTCGCCTCACATTGACTTTGTAATTCGCAAGACATGTGCTAAGGTTGGCGCTCTTCGTCGGTCCTTTCGGCAATTGAGCAGGAAGGCCAGGAGGCAATTTATTGTATCAGTCATTCTACCTGATCTTTTGTACTGTTGCTCGTGTTCTGTAACGAAGCTGTCCGCTAAGGACCGCCAAAGGCTCTCTACTGTGTTCCGCCGTGCTGTGCGAGCTGCCTGTGGTACTAAGTCACAGGACGACATCACGCCATTATGGACCACATTGGCGATTTATCCATTTGAACACTATAATATAATTCTCAACTTTGCCCAGTTTATTCATAGAAATCATGTCATCATCTCACTGCCTACCCTAACAGAATTATTTCCACCGATCACAACAGGCCTTAGAACTAGAAGCCACTCTAATGCTTCCATTGCCATATCTAAGCACCGGACAACTGATGGAGTAAATTCTTTTTCTAATCGTGCCGCAATTTTCTTTAATACACTGCCTGCCGAGTGGCGCAGACACCACCGTACCTCTACATTTGCAAACCAACTCAGGGATCTTTTTAAAGACCCAGTGGCGTTTAAGAAGTATTTTGACCTTCTTTTTGGAATCTGTTGAGTTTCTCGATGATCTTGATAGTTCTTGTACTAAGCTTGAAGTTGACTTGGTGTTTGATTACTGTACTGCTTGATGTCTGGATTCCAATTCTTTCTATTTTTTCTTTTCTTTTCCTTTCCTTTCCACTTACCCCGTTATCGGCCCTCTTAAGAGTTGTGTGTATCACTGTTGAGGCATCCGATGGTAAATAAAATAAATACTACTACTACTAGGGAGTCTGCAGCGGTCATCTTCGGTGGTAGACAGTTCCAAAGTACAGAAGTTCTAAATAGGAACATTGACTTTGATAACGACTTGTATTTAGGTAAAATGATTTTGTTAGGCCGCCGGACACTTTTAGAAACACTGAAACTACATGTAAATTGCGAGAGGTAACTAGGGTGGTGGAAGATAAACTTATGCAGCGTAACCAAACACATGAATTGCCGCCGATACTTGAGAGACTCGAGCACCGCTAGCTTGTTCAAGTCGGACTTGGTAGTTTCGTACTGGAACTTAATCTTCTTCTTCTTGAGGTATGACCGTACAAAACGCGCTTGGATTTTCTCCAAGGTTTCTGTGTGCTTTGATGTGCGACGACACGACCATACTGCTGCAGCATATTCCACCACCGGTCTCACGTAGCCTTTGTATAAGATCATGAGTGCTTTTGTTGTTAGACGATTTGACATAATTATAACATAGCAGATTCACACGTTGTCGGAACTTCGAGAGCACAGATTCGAAATGATAGCCTTGACGGCTTGAGTCAAACAGGACGCCCAGATATTTAATGGTGGTAGGCCTCGACCAAATATGCTAAAAAAAGAGCATAATATGCTCTCTTTTTTTAGCATATTTGGTCGACGACCAAATATGCTAAAAAAGAGAGCATTATTATGCTCGTCGCATATCAGGGAAAACGTCCATAATATGCCCAAGGCTTAGCAAGAAATGCAAAAAGATATGCCAAAATATGCCAAAAAATGCTCGACATAAGCTGAAAGTGTAGATCATTTCAGTAAAATTACAACCTTGGAATATTCATTGGCTTCACGGCTATCATGCTTTTGGTGCAAATCAAAACACATGCGGAATAGTATGGCTGGGGTGTGTCCCCACTCCCCAGCAACCGTAGCGATAGTGTTCATCTATGGGGAAATGTAGCAAACGCCTTAACCATTCCAAATTCATCCATAAAAGGCATTTCTGAACGCATTTTTGTGTCCATAATATGAATGTTTTGTCCTCATTTTCTTCAGAATATTTTAATTATAATTATGCTGGCTTCATTCCAAAGTTCCCTTTGTCGCTCAATATGCCATAATATGAACACAAAAATATGCGGAAATATGCGCAAGCATATTTGATCGAGGCCTAGATGCTCCTTTACAAGAGCTACGTTCGACCCGTTATAGAGTATGGTGTTGTGGTGTGGGCGTACCGGCTACCTGCTTCTGATTTGTGTGA
Organism: Sycon ciliatum; assembly: GCF_964019385.1. NCBI lineage: Eukaryota > Metazoa > Porifera > Calcarea > Leucosolenida > Sycettidae > Sycon > Sycon ciliatum. The sequence goes on from NC_088654.1 coordinate 23,262,758, forward strand.
GCTAGACAAACTCCAAGCAAGATTCATCAGGTCGTACTTGTGACGGCGTAAGTTTCGATTTGCCTTCGACACGCCAAAGCAAGATCTGAACGCATTCGCAAAACTAGAATCACTGCAGTACCGTAGACAATTCATTAGCCTAGTTACATTGCACAAGTTTATTTTCAAACACCGGAACACCTAGGCTCAGTTCAGTTTTAATATTTCCCGTAGTGAGAGACGCCCCAACAAAATTATCCTCCCCAAAGCCTTGACAACATCCAAATCACTTTTTTTTATTCAAAACCTCCCTTTTATGGAATTGTCTCCCACCCACATTGACTTCGGAATCTTCTGTCCATTTATTCAAGAGAGAGTAGCGCAAACATTCTTGTCAGTATTCAGGTCTACTCGCTGGCATGCCGTTACCCTGTTCATCGTATTCCCCCCCCCCCTTCCCAATCTGTACTCTCTTGTACCATCATCCTTCAATGCGACGTACCCCACGATAGGCGGTCAACCTTTGGGTCATCCTAATAAAGTTATTATTATTACTGTATTATTATTATTATTTCAAACTCCGGTATTGAGCCAATAATAAAAGTAGAAAGGAAAAGGACATATGGAAACGAGTTAAGAGTAACTCTCCACCACTGTAACTAGATACGCGAAAAGCACTAGTGCACTAAGGGCTAGTTGTCGACCGGCAATAATTATGCTTGTAATGCCAATTTTGCATGCGAAATGGTGTTATAATGCCAGCATTATGCCACCTGGAAAAAAGGACTATAATGCCAGCCATAATGCTAGCATTACCCGCCCATGCCTATAAGAGCCCCATTGTGCAAATGCCCTTGTTTTTCGGATGCCATTTTATGCTCCTTCTCAACAAGGACCAGATTATGCGAAAAATTATGCCGGCATAATCCGCTTACCCCTAAAGGTCGGCAGGCTGTCCGTTGCAGGTTTTAGGCGGGAGTATGGATGGAAAGCGCCTGTTGGTGGATGGCGTAGCGAGGCAAGCAATCGTGGCTTCCAGTTCAGTTTGAGATCGGTGGAAAAGATGATGCTGGACTGATTGCAAATTTCATATCCTGGATAGCCATTTCCCAAAGGTGCTCTTTTAATTCGCACTTAGTGCTTTTCGCGTCTCTCAAAATATGCTGAAAAAGTGCTCTGTTTTCAGTGAAAACAGGCAAAAAGTGCTCTTTTTTCAGTGAAGCATAGCCATGATACATGTTCAGATATGAACCCAAGATGAGAAATGAATACGCACTCTTCCATTTATAGGTCCACGAAAGGCAAAACAGGAAGTAAAGTTCACTTTTATGTTTATGACTTATGTACATGTATCTACATGTATGTCATTCGGATCTTCCCAAGTTGTACATTGTACTGTTGAGATACCGAATTCAAATAAATCATTACCACACCAATACCAAAAACCCACTTTTTACAGCATTGTGTACACCGGGTACAAGCTTCACCAACTTGTTGCCCCCCAAAAAAGTGGCGTGCCAACTTCCAAGGCCCATGGAGCACTGGGAAACTTTGATCGCATGCATGAGCGAACAGATTTTAGCACTTTTTCAGCTAAAAAAGCTCAAAAAGGACGATACTCACTGAAAAACGCAATAAAGGGCGAAAGAAACGGGCTTTTCCAAAAAGGGCCAAAAAGGGCGGAAAACAGGGCGAGCACCTTTGGGAAAGGGCAGCTTATACATGTAGACCTCTACATTGTCTGAGCGAATGAACCAGATTTTGTGACGTCATTGCTGGAAGGTTGAGGTGAGGCCAGAAGAACGTCTTAGGTAGAGAGCGTATTTGCACCCACTGTCTAGTCGATTTTGTGGATCGCACATGAAATGGATACACAGACAAAGCAGGCCAAGTACATGAGAGAGTGGACGATGTGCGGATCGACACGGCCTGCGGGTACTTCATTAAAGTTACCCGTGACATAACTAGGATAAAAGTTAATCACTGCAAAAACATTGCCAAGTATGTGAGCACTTTGGACTTGACAGAAGAGTGCACGGGCGACGTTGACAAAACATACTGCGGTGACTGTCACTATCATGACAGCAGGGCACATCGCACGCAGCATTGCAGATCGTGTCGAATTGCGCATCATAATATTGCAAAATTGCTCCTGTGCATGCAAGTGGATTTCATTGCACTTCTCAGTTTGGGAAATGCTCGATTATGACAATTCTCCGTGTGAGTGCACTAGCCCTGAACAGACATGTAGGTGAACCGTTTGTGGTGTCTCATAGCCTACCTCACGACCTTCTGCTTCCTTTCTTCATCACTTGTATCTTGCAGGTATATCATCCCGTGACGACCACATTGAAGTCTGAATTTGAAGTGTGAAGATGCTTCAGCAACCACATCGTACTTTTCCATTGCTTTCAAGGCATTGTGCTTCTACTGTGCATGTGTGTAACTTGTGGGGTAAACATGTGATGACATTGTATGCTGGCGACACGGTCAGATGTTCATGCGTCTAATGTACACCTGCATGTTATGCATTGAAAAGGATTTGCCACTTGCGATCCTGGGACGAGTATCAGGTCCGCTTTGTCCTGTGTGGGCTGTATCAGATTGCTGTTCACTTCTCTATCTGTTGGATATGTGACTTTCTGCAAGTTTCTGGTGTATGATGGCCACGTCCTTGCTTGTCACTTTGTATGATATTACATTCTGTATTCGCTGCTTCCATGGCATGGTCTGTAAACTGCAATCCTTGGGCAAATGTCATGTTTGCTATGTTGTGCTTTGGCCGTCAGCTTGTCTACACGCTGTAGTTGAATTATTTTTGTTTCACAACTGACTTCCTCAAGTACGGTGGCCACTGCTTTGCATGGCATTATACATGAAGAATTTCCTGTTTGTGTCGTGTGCATGTGCGTATGTGTGCGTGGCCACGTGTGTGTGCCGTGTGCATACACATGTTTGTGTATCTGTGTTCGGGGTAGCGAGGCGGAGAGGGCTGGTATGTATCAGTGTGTTATTGCAGTTGCATGGCTACATACAGTACATCGCGCGCGTGCTCAACATGTTTACCTTCGGGGTTGGGGTGGGGAGGGAACGGAAAAAGAGCTGAAATTATCCATATAAAAATCGCTCTGTGAGCGGTTCTGAAAAACCTTTACTGGTACTGCCCCGTCGTAAAAGTAAGAAATTAGAACTGGCCCATTGTCCCCCCAAATGCGAACTGATCCACCTAAATCGCGAATGACGGGACCCGAACGCACCAGTAGCACGAGGTTCCTACCTGTGGATGCAGATGGGGACGTTGGTCCGGACCAAAGGCCATGTACTGTACTAGCGGTAGGCTTCCCTATCAAAATAATAAATTCTACGTACTGCTACTACTGGTGTTACCCTATGATAATTGCCGTGATCCTGTGCCCTCCCGACCTCGTGCTACTGGTGCATTCGGGTCCCGTCATTCGCGATTTAGGTGGATCAGTTCGCATTTGGGGGGACAATGGGCCAGTTCTAATTTCTTACTTTTACGACGGGGCAGTACCAGTAAAGGTTTTTCAGAACCGCTCACAGAGCGATTTTTATATGGATAATGTACATGCATGCCATATTCGGCATACACATTAGCAGGCTGTGTTCATTACGGACGGTGTGTGGGACGGGGTCTGAGAACGAAAAGAACAATGTTCGTTTCAGGGACGACAAACAACCTTTGCAACGACACATTTAGCGTCCATGAGCGGTTGTGGAATTACGCCGACTCACCATTATGACCTCATTCATGGAAACATCTACAAGTATAGCATATCCAAATTACAATCAAACAAAAGAAAAAAAACAGGACACACTTCAGGCTCTTTACGAACATCTTGAACGTTTTCGGTTTCACAAGTATACTTTCAAGCCTTCTCGTCATGTGATATACAGACAAAGGGAAAGGAATAAGAACAGTGGATTAAGTACAGTAAGGAGGTGATAACTCAGTGCAAAGAAGAACGGATAACTAAAACTAACAGCAAAAATGTGTGACCTATACACATAGAAATCATGACACAAAGGTGCAAGTGTTAGAAAACCTAACAAGCGTGACTTGTGGTGTGACTACAAGAGACTTATGAATAATTATGACGTCATACAATGTTATGGTTGATGTTTGTGCAGGGCTTGGATCAGATCTGCTTTGACTTTGGAATCTTGCTGGCGTTGTTCTTCGCCTTCTTCATTTCCGGACTTCTGATACTGGTGTTGCGTATCCGCTACATCAAGCGCTAATGTCTGCCAGGCGCAATGCGTTGACGTATCACTCTGAGGTGCTAAACCTGACTTGATGATGGTGTTGTTCTAGTGTTGAGATGATTCTGTATTCCGCTATGTTTGTCAGTGTCTTTCATGTTGCTATTTTGTTAGTCATACAGCCCATATACACTCCTTAATGTCAACTTCAGTAGTGGACATTCCCAGACAAGTATTCTGCCTGTCACGTGTGTGTGTGTGTGTGTGTGTGTGTGTGTGTGTGTGTGTGTGTGTGTGTGTGTGTGTGTGTGTGTGTGTGTGTGTGTATGTGTATGTGTGTGTATGTGTGTGAGGTCAATTTAGTTCTTGTTTATCTGTTGTTGTGGTGTGTTGTGTGCCGTGGTCAAGTGTGTGTGTGTTTTCCATTACGTTCATATCTGCACTGAGTGTGTAGTGTATATGTATGCTGGTATGTACAGTGGTGGCCAAAAGTGATGTCCGGCACCCAAAAATGGGTGAATGTTGAGTGAGATTGGTTATTCTGGCCTGGTGATTCTTTCAATGACTTGCAATGCGGTCTGTAATCGATTTTCGGGGGAAAGCATGACGTCATATATGTCACGTGACCTATTACGTCACACAAATGGCTGCCAAAATGCGGACATGACTTTTGGCCAAAAATGCGTACGCACATTGTACCGTACTACCGTAGTTTTTGACAGGCCATGCATGCCGGGAATTTGAAAGCTTGCAAGCACAGAGCTTCAGGAGTCGTCCTGGCGTGAATTTGTCACCGAGAGATTTCGTTTTGACCCCAATGGCTGGCAGGAAAGACCTCTATGCTAGCACGAAGCTGGCCATTGTAAAGTTGAGTCAGAATGGTGAAAAATCTAGTCAGATTGCCAGGATTTTGGACCTGAACGAGCGTACGTGCCGTAGAGTCATTGCCAAACATCATGTCGATGGACGTGTTGAAAACTAGAAGTGTTCTGGCCGGCCCAGGGTGACCAGGGCCAGCTACGACCATCGTCTAAAGATACTCCATATGGCAGATAGATTCAAAACCAGCCCGAAACTGAGAGCTGAGACGACCTAGCAGATGGGTTCACGGGTGTCTGGACGAACGGTGCGCAGGAGGCTGCAGAACGCAGGCCAGAAGGGCTGCATCGCCGTGAAAAAGCCTTTCATGTAGGCCAAAAATTTGAAAAAACGACTAAAGTTTGACCAGGCCCACAGGAACTGGACAGTGGCAGATTGGAGTCGTGTGCTGTGGACTGATGAGTCAAAATTCAACTTCCATGCCTCTGATGGAGTGAGGTTTGTTCGCTGGAAGCCTGGAGAACGACAAAGCCTGAATTGTTTGCGTGGTACTGTGAAGCATGGAGATGGAGATATCATGTATGGGGATGCTTGTCGGCGACGCGCGTTGGACGGCTTTTCAAGGTCGAGGGCATCATGACAGCCAACCAATACATGGGCATTCTGCAAAATGTCATGCTGCCGTCCATGACTGACCTTTTTGCTGATGAACAGGCTATTTTTCAGCAGGGCAATGACCCCAAACATACAGCCAAGGCAACCAAAGCATGGCGCGCGACGCAAGACTTGACGGTGATGGAGTGGCCACCACAGTCACCAGGTTTGAATCCCATTGAGAATCTATGGGAAATGCTCAGCCAGCACCGCCAGGGCAGCAGGAGGGCAAAAAACGATGGTGAGCTCTTCACTGAGTGCAAGCAGGCATGATATTCGATTTCACTGGATATCTGCTGCCGCCTCGTTGAATCGATGCCGCGCCGCATGGCAGCTATGATCAAGAACAAAGGAGGCCCAGTAAATTGGTACAGGCTGACTCCAGAGAGTCTGGCCTTAGTTTCTGTAGGGATTAGAACAGTTTAGATGAGAAATAGTTGACTCTACGCCGCGTATTGTAGATTGTGCAATATTGGCCAAAAGTGATGTCCGGCCGCACATTGCCATACTTAGGGATAGGGACACAGAAAATATACTTTTGGGAAATATTTTTGAATATTCTCCTCTAAACTTTGTATCTGCTCTAGAAAATGACAGGTGTACAGCTTGTTGTGCCATTTTGTTGAATGTAACCGAGAAATCCACCTGCGGACAAGACTTTTGGCCACCACTGTAGCTGCTGGGTCAGACTATAGTTATGTTTTGAGATTCTAGTTTAGATCATTTTAGGTGCAGCCTGATTAGAATGGGTCATGTGAATTTCAGTACACTTGCAAACACTACATATATTGTTACTAGTAAACAGTGCTCTCTTTGTCATTTACAACAACTGCTGATATTATGCAGTGTATGGCATGTCAGTCACTCAGTTGTTTTTTATAGTTTTTCAGTGTCTGCTGTTTTATTTTTGTTGCTAAAGTAATGCAGGGTTTATACAAACACTGACTGTTGTGTCATGGCTACAAGTGAGAAGATCTTCAACCCTGCTGAGTGATCTGTGAATTTGCTGTGTGTGTGTTTGTGTGTACGTGTGTGTGTGTGTGTGCATTTGCAGATTTGCGTGCTTCTCTTGCGACGTGCGTATACATGGTACATGGTGTGTGCGTTTCTCTGTGTGTGTGTATGTATGTGTGTTTGTGTATGTGTGTGTGTGTGTGTGTGTGTATGTGTGTGTGTTTTGTGTGTGTGTGTGTGTGTGTGTGTGTGTGTGCGTGTGTGTGTGCGTAGATGAATGTGCGAAGCGGGCGTAGGTCCTTGGTTATAAATTATTGGACCAGTCAGATTTACTATACCGTATTTTTCGGAGTATAGTGCGCACCTTTGTATAAAGCCTAGTTCACATTCGACGCAACGCCGACGGTACGGGACGTAAGGGCTTGTCGGGAGGGCTGGGGTGAGCTGTATAATCCTGTACGATTCGTACGACACGACATGCAGCAGTCGTTGCGACGTTCAACGTCGAACGGCGCGAGTCATAAGGCACGGTCAGTGACGGGGTGACTTTTGGACCTAATTTCTCGTTTTTTAGACTTCTTTTCAATTATTTCTCCTTGAATGAAGCGGAATCAATTTCACAATATCAGTTTTTCATGAAGACCAAAAAATAGCTCTGAAAGTTGTGGCATTCAAAAAATAGCCCCAGGAAATGATAGAATAGTTCGTCTGTCACGCTTCTGAACTATCCCTAAATACAATAAGTAACATGAGATCTTATGTTGCTAAAATTCAACTCAAGTCGTGCTAGTCATTCTGTGAGTTATCATGGGAAGCGCAGTGTTCGAAATGCTAAAACTTTCCAAGTACGAATCGGGAGTAGTCGGCGCACGACGCCGTCTCCTGTTCACACTCGAATTGCAGCCGTTTTGTACGCTTGCGTCCCCGTCTACGCCCGTCTACGGTATGAAAAGTTGGATCGATCCAACTCTTCCCGTCGCTTCCCGATCTGTACGGTAGTACGGCTGCATTCCCGTTCCTGGTGTTCACATTGGACGCCGTCAGTCCGTCCCGTCGCTTCCCGTCGATCCTTACGTCGCGTCCCGTCGCGCCCCGTCGAATGTGAACTAGGCTTAAAGGGGAAGTTAAGGCAAAAATTAAAATTTCACCAGTTGTAGTCTTCGGGGTACTGAGTCGAATGGTCTTGGTCCGAGGAAGCTGAGACGCTCCCTTCCTACTTGAATCCCAATCGAACTCGCGCACTTCCACCGAAACTGGGTGACTGCGCCCTACGAGATGGGGATTTGTATGCAAAATGTCACTAAAAGCGCCATTTCGTTCTTATAAAAGCACGGATGACCGCGATTGACACATATGTTGTAGTCTTTTGGACGCTGAGTCGACTGGTTTTGGTCCGAAAAGGCTGCGATGCAGCGTTCCGCCTTTATTCCCAATCGAACATGGTTGAACAAGCGGTCACGTGCTCCTGCGTACGCCAGTCACCTGGTCACCGTGCCTGCAGGGTACAACTTACTAGCCTGTTTGACCTTTTTTGGGTGCAGTCCTGTCACTCGAGTTGAACTCGAGTTGAACCTTGGTGTGAAAGTAATTGTCACCTGCTGGCGTGGTGACCAGGTGATTTGGGCACCCAGGAGCACGTGACCACTTGTTCAACCATGTTCGATTGGGAATAAAAGAGGAACGCTGCATCGCAGCCTTTTCGGACCAAAACCAGTCGACTCAGCGTCCAAAAGACTACAACATATGGGCCAATCGCGGTCATCCGTGCTTTAATAAGAACGAAATGGCACTTTTAGTGACATTTTGCATACAAATCCCCATCTCGTAGGGCGCAGTCACCCAGTTTCGGTGGAAGTGCGCGAGTTCGATTGGGATTCAAGTAGGAAGGGAGCGTCTCAGCTTCCTCGGACCAAGACCATTCGACTCAGTACCCCGAAGACTACAACTGGTGAAAAAAAAAAGGGGAAGTTAAGGCAAAAATTAAAATTTCACCAGTTGTAGTCTTCGGGGTGCTGAGTCGAATGGTCTTGGTCCGAGAAAGCTGAGACGCTCCCTTCCTACTTGAATCCCAATCGAACTCGCGCACTTCCACCGAAACTGGGTGACTGCGCCCTACTAGATGGGGATTTGTATGCAAAATGTCACTAAAAGCGCCGTTTCGTTCTTATAAAAGCACGGATGACCGCGATTGGTCCATATGTTGTAGTCTTTTGGACGCTGAGTCGACTGGTTTTGGTCCGAAAAGGCTGCGATGCAGTGTTCCTCCTTTATTCCCAATCGAACATGGCTGAACAAGCGGTCACGTGCTCCTGGGTGCCCAAATCACCTGGTCACAACGCCAGCAGGCGACAACTTTCACACCAAGGTTCAACTCGAGTTCAACTCGAGTGACAGGACTGCACCCAAAAAAGGTCAAACAGGCTAGTAAGTTGTACCCTGCAGGCACGGTGACCAGCTGACTGGTGTACGCAGGAGCACGTGACCGCTTGTTCAACCATGTTCGATTGGGAATAAAGGAGGAACGCTGCATCGCAGCCTTTTCGGACCAAAACCAGTCGACTCAGCGTCCAAAAGACTACAACATATGGGCCAATCGCGGTCATCCGTGCTTTTATAAGAACGAAACGGCGCTTTTAGTGACATTTTGCATACAAATCCCCATCTAGTAGGGCGCAGTCACCCAGTTTCGGTGGAAGTGCGCGAGTTCGATTGGGATTCAAGTAGGAAGGGAGCGTCTCAGCTTTCTCGGACCAAGACCATTCGACTCAGCACCCCGAAGACTACAACTGGTGAAATCCCTAGTAAAATAAATAAAATAATAATAATAATAATAAATTTTAATTTTTGCCTTAACTTCCCCTTTAACTTCCCCTTTAAAGGGGAAGTTAAAAAAAATTAAAATTTCACCAGTTGTAGTCTTCGGGGTGCTGAGTCGAATGGTCGTGGTCCGAGGAAGCTGAGACGCTCCCTTCCTACTTGAATCCCAATCGAACTCGCGCACTTCCACCGAAACTGGGTGACTGCGCCCTACGAGATGGGGATTTGTATGCAAAATGTCACTAAGGCTGTACTCACACTACTTGAAAAACCGCATACAAGTGACTTATGTGTGAATGTTGCCACGGTGACGGTTGCGAAAATGAAAAAAGCCCTTGAAAGCCGCTTGAAAGGTTTCAGCGGAAACGGAACCCTCTTCTACGAGGTTTTTTGCTTTCAAGCCGTTTGGAAAGCTGTGTGAGGTCAGGAGGCCGGAGTACTATTGTACCTTGAAAGGCTCCAGAATAATTTTCATGCTTTGTTTCCTCGTGCGTGGTCGTACTGCTCCTGTACATATACTTGTAGTTTCCTTTTTTGCCTGTCATTTCTGAATTCTGTGGTGTTTTTTCCGAGTATTTTCCGTCTTCTTTCTTCCAGTAGCTTCCCGTTGTTTTGATTGCCGTTTCTGTCGCATTTCTTTTGTACCATTGCTTTTGTACCGACATCATGCCTCGCGTAGTGTTTTCTGACGACTTGGAGAAGAAGCTCATCGAGCTGTGGAGAGAAACCTCTTCATCCGTCGACGTCGACGATGTGCTACTTCTTCGCGAGGCATGGCGAATCCAAGCAAGATATAACTGTTTCTATTTTTCTCATGAACTGAAAATTTCATATAAGTTGATCGAGCGCAAACAAATTGAAGGAACGCAGCCTCGGGATTTGCAAAACTACCACATGGCAATCATGTTTCTCCATGGTAATTTGCTGACAAAAAATGTTTCAAGTCGTCACTGGAGTGCAGTGTGCTTGGAAAGGCTTTTTCAAGTACTTTTGTCTAGTTTTGGACGCGACATTCGCGTCAAACTTTCAAGTAGTGTGAGTACAGCCTTAAAGCGCCATTTCGTTCTTATAAAAGCACGGATGACCACGATTGACCCATATGTTGTAGTCTTTTGGACGCTGAGTCGACTGGTTTTGGTCCGAAAAGGCTGCGATGCAGCGTTCCGCCTTTATTCCCAATCGAACATGGTTGAACAAGCGGTCACGTGCTCCTGCGTACGCCAGTCACCTGGTCACCGTGCCTGCAGGGTACAACTTACTAGCCTGTTTGACCTTTTTTGGGTGCAGTCCTGTCACTCGAGTTGAACTCGAGTTGACCCTTGGTGTGAAAGTTTTGTCACCTGCTGGCGTGGTGACCAGGTGATTTGGGCACCCAGGAGCACGTGACCAAGACCATTCGACTCAGCACCCCGAAGACTACAACTGGTGAAATTTTAATTTTTGCCTTAACTTCCCCTTTAACGCGCACCCCCAATCTTCGTTGAAGTACATGCATTTCATATTCGGAGCATAGTGCGCACCTGCGATTTAGGGCCTAAAATAGCACATTTAAAGTGCGCACTATACTCTGGAAAATACGGTAATCATTTCTCATTTTCTGATCTCATTTTCCTACACTCAGTGACTCTCCTGTGTTGTACACCAGTGGGTGATCGCTCCCTCCCATCGTATTAGAACACATACACGCACGCGCACACACACACGAAACATACCAACACACATACCCACACAGAAACTCAGAGGGTGTTGTGTTTGCTTGTGACAGTGTTCAATACAACAAGGTGAACATTCAGGATCACACGCTTGAGTTGCTGTCTGATGATCGTTCAGAACTGTGAAACTCAGAGTTACAGCAGAAACGCTTTTCATTCTTCTCAAGTGTGCGCACGTAGACGCACACGTACGTTCGTTGCTGCCCCCTAACTCTTGCCCCCCCCCCCCTGCTCCCAATCTGTAAGACCACGTCTGCGAAGTCGAACACAATCATTCAATGAGCCAGTTCACTCGGAAACTCCCCCCCCCCCCCCCCCCAACACACATTCATAATAATATGCACAAGACTTGTCAAGAGTGTGTGCTGTGCTGGTATAACAGGAGCCAGGTAAAAACCTTTCTCCGTCATACCACACACAATGTTAACCCATGCACAATGCCAGTGATTGACATTCATGTGAATCACGCCACGTGTTCTTCACAAACAAACATACAGTCTGCATACCGGTGCACTGCACACAGCCAACTGTCAGTGTAATTCAGGAAACACAGAAGAGACAAGGAAATGGAGTGAAAACATCGTGTCAGCACAAGACACTCAAAATAATATTTTTGTATTGCAGGCAGTGTTATCAGCATGGCAGCGCTCAGAATTGAGAAAAGATTGAAAAAGTTTTTGAAAATTATCTGCTATATAGACAGGCACGACTGGCAAGGAAAGCTCATACGGTCAACTCAGTGTTTGGCCTGGGCAAGAGGAAAATGGGCTTTGCACTGCCCCGTTATAGGCAAGCAGTTAACGGTAGCGGCTGGAAAATCAAGTTTTGTACAAGAATAGAACACAGTGCTCACCGCCAAAGAGAATCTGTGCCGGGGCTGGTGCTGGCTATAACCATGGCAACTGTACATTATCATAGTTACAATCGGAGCAATTCAATCATCTGGAGAGCACATTCAGGATCATCTACCAGCGGCCGTAGCTCGGACACCAACCTGCTGTTATCCCCATACTCTGGAGGGAAGCAGAGCACACTAAGCTTGCTACACTGGCGAACAGCCTGTACGAACTGGGCTAGTACACGTCGTTCCTCCGATCTAGGACCATACGTGAAGGAATACCCTGTGACATACAGTACTTCCAGGTTCCTGTTAGAATGGAGAATTTCCAGAATGGACGTGAGCGGCACATCAGCACAGTACTCACGGTATAACAAGGAAAGTGAAACAAACCGCAAATTCCTACATGAACTCAGCGCTCGGCAGACCAAAGCAAAGCCGTCAGTGCCGACTTTATTCAAATCTAAATCCACATGCTCCAGGCTGGACGATGCGGACAAAATGGCTGATGAAAAGACATTACCATCGGTACAGGGATTCCCTTGCAAATTGAGCACACGTACATGTGTGTAGTGTGCCAAGCCATTAAGAATGCAGCGCATAGCAGTGCTGGGTAACCTACACTCATCAAGGCGCACTTCCTGCACGTCCACACAAAAATGGGTTGTGAGGAAATGAGCAATGGCATTGCAATCTAACAGGCTGAGGCTCACATAAAGAAAATTCAGAGAAAAGATCTGAGAGAAGAATGAACAATGGCCATTACAAGATGACGTACCTTGATACTGGCAGTGCTCTAGATAAGCTACTAACAAATCAGCTAGGCAACGGCGTTCTCCCCCGTAAAGTGTAGGAGGCCGTATGGGTGCGGCAGTAGCAGCCGGGGCAGCTCCAGGTGCTGATGGTGTCGATATCTCCGATGTTGCGCCTGTCATCGCATGCTGCTCACAATGCGATGCGGTCGCGGGATCCACTTTACGTACAGCCGACAGCAACACCTCTGCACTCGCCTCCGCTGCCTCGTTCTTCCATATGCTTACAAGAGTATCCAGGTACAAGTCGTCCGTCAACTCCCTGCCTCGCGGCAGAGCATTGTCGACACGCTGACGACCACGGCCTTGCCCGGCGGTGCCAACCAGCAGCTGATCGGCGAGCTCTTTCATCTTTTCAACTGACAGCGCCGATTTCAGCACCGCATGGATACGGTCCACGTCGTTGCTTTGCTTGGTTGGCTGAGAACGGCTCACAATGTCGTCGAGCAGGCGTGTATCAGTCTGGCTGCATGCACGTTGCGTACGGTCACGGTTGCAGATTATCCGCCACAGATGCTCCATGATGGCGATTGCTGGCTTTGGAGGCGCGAGCGCGATCAGGAAACGCCAGAACATAGTCATGTGACCGCTGTAATGGCCGACTCTCCTCACCAGCCACGCAGCGTCGTTCTCGTCGTTCAGCATCTCGCTAGACACGTACCAGGCCGCCAAGAACTCCTGAATGGACAAGTGAGCAAATCGATATTGCCGGTCTTCTGTTGAGCTGGTGCTCTTGTACGCCATCAGCAATCCTAATTCAATGGCAACCGCGCTTAGTTCTGCCGAAATGACATCCTCCTCGTTGAATACCATCTTTTGCTGAGCTAGCATAGATAGTGCAAAACCAGATAGCTCCTTCAGCACTTTAATCTCGTCTGTCTTGATGGCGGAAAGCTTCTTGTAGCGCTTGCCCGTACGCCGTTCCATGACACGGCGGACAAGAGACTCGTACAGTCCTGTACTGGATTCCGGCAATTTACTACCGTCTCTGTCGTCCATGAACAATTCACAAGCCAGCGCAGCAAACAGAGGTGTACTCATTAGCGACATTGTGCCCTCTTGTGAGCGGAGCTGCTCCAGCATAGCCTCGCCTTTCACACCGCCCACCACTTTCTTCACGTACGTTTCAACGTTGTCTGGTGAGAATCCAACCACCTCCACTTGCTGTTGATACTCTCCACATTGCGACAGGGTATGAGCATCAGTACATGGTCGAGACGTCACCACCACATGCATATCACCACTACGCCTTCTCAACAGTAGATCATGCATGTATTCACTGCAGTTCTCCAACTTGCACTCATCCAGCCCGTCTAGCACAATGCAAAGACGGGACTGGTTGCTGCGAAAGAACCGGGACATCTCCAGCAGCTCATCTGTCTCCACATCCAGACTGGAGAATCGACGTGCCAGCAAGTCGCACAAGCTCGTAGCAGCTTGCACCTCGGCACGTCGTAATTCCACTGCCAATACCAGATCAAACTTTCCACGCCACAGCTCACCTTTAGACCAGAGGTATTCCAGCATGATCAGAAAGATCGTGGATTTGCCACAGCCAGCGCTACCAAACGCTAGTACATTCTTTTTGTTCGCTTCCACTGGTTTCTTGGCACGCGGCTCCAGTAAACCAGAATCAGCTACCTCATGGGCACAGCCCGGGCGTGGCGCGGCCCCCTGATTGCAAGACCGCTCGCTGGTAGCGGAGAAAATATCTTCCAGTTCAATGCCACGCTCGGCCGTAGCGACCCTTTGCGGCTGAGCCTCGGAGAACAATTTCAACTGGCGTGCTCGTTCAGAAGCAGACGAAAAGGACGATGACTCGTTACTGAAAAGTTTGGAAAGTTCGTCCTTTGTCAGCAACGTCAAGTTGACAAAAATATCTTTCAATGGGATTTTGGCATCGCTGGCAAGGCCACCGCTAATCTGAATACCAGCCTTCTCAACTGCCTTAGCCAGCAAATCACGGGCAGTTCGGACAGAAGCTGGCAGCTTCTGCTCGTCGGACGCCATGGGTCGCGGGCAGATTTGCGTCCAAGTAGCTGCAAGGAGCACCAGGCAACAACGTCGTGCAAGGAGACGCTACAATTATTTTTTACTTTGCCTGCATGACAGATGATTGTACGAATCCTGGGTGGTCGGTGTGCGAGGAGGTGGTGACGGTACGTGTATAGCTCAGAACTATCCTCGGACTTTGTAGTTGTTGCGTTGTTTTTCCACCGCTACAAATCATGTATTTTTGAAGTCCTGTGGTACATGGTGTATTATGTACCGGTACATGGTGGTGATGGGGGGGGGGGGGGGGGGGCGTAGATCCACAAGAAGAAACCCTTCTCATTACACACTGCACTGTAAAATGAGTGAAAAATCTTTTTTTCGAAATATTTATTTCAGTACTGTGCATGTGACAGTGTCTGGTGTCACCAAGAGTACATAACCCCCCAGAGTGTGCAACGCCTGATCCAGCTCTGCATAGGGTCTTGGTCGAGCGGAATCGGATCTTTGCGTCATAATACCGTACACATCTGGGGGGAACCCGGGGAGTCGCGGGTACTCTTGGATCAAAAACAATGGTGCCCTGCCTCGAGACCGGCCTTGCGCTGGTGTGAAGTGTACGCATGACATCAGAAGATCCGATTCCGCTCGACCAAGACCCTACACAGAGCTGGATCGGCGTTGCACACTCTGGGGGGTTATGTACTCTTGGTGTCACCCGGCATGCACTCATCAAGCATTACCTGCTACTGTACCTACACACAGACTGGTCACAGTACTACAAGTACAAGACATGATTAATCAATTGTACTAGTACTAGTACTAGTACTGGACCAGACTACGTTACGTAGTACATTATTGTAGTGACATCTGTGGAGTCGTAAAATTCCGACTCTTGGGTAGAGTCAGACAATCAGTACTGACAGTAAGGGAGTTTTAGCAACTCGTGAACGACGACGAGCGCGCGCAAGTCATTATCCATTACTAATGGATACGTCGCAACCACTACTTCGTAATGGATATCATTATTATTACTTCCTCCGTATACAAAAACTTCGTGACTTTTTTTTGAAAGCTGCGCACAGCTAAGGAATTGTTCCGTTTGACTTGGAATAACACTCGTGGCATTGTCTAACCTGTTTACAAGCTATATACAAAGAAAAAGCAACTCAGACGAATAAGATTTAGTTTTTTCAGAGTCTTCGTCGCTCATGTCATCGTCACCTGACGACGCTGACTCCAGATCGCCAATAGTCGCTGCTTCCGCTCGCATTTCGTTCAGATTCCTGTCACCTGCAGGGATGATCCGACGCTGGACTTTGGCTACGTCCTCTTCATCTCTAGAGCTGTGTACGAATCGGTGTCGACTATATTCAGTCGTTCCAACCCACGACCTCCATTATGCCGTGAAACGAGTCGTACAAGCACATCCACACGCTTCGCATTTTCTCGCCAGGGTAATCCTCCCAAGCATTCTACAATGGCTTCGAGGAGGTCCCTGCGATTCCCCTTGGCGACAAAGGAGACGTCTGACTGGAGAGAGGCGAAGAAAGCCAGGCCATCGACATTCTGATCCTGAGTCTGCGCTGGTTGCACGACGACTGAAATGTTTCATCTTGCCGTCCGAGCGAAACAAATCCTATGTTCTCACGCTGCGTAGATCTATGGGGCCGCGCACCGCAAGTACGAGCCTGGCCAGTTTCAGGGCAGCGAGTGCCACGTGACTCCGTGTTCCGGCCACGAGCTACACTTCGTCACTGTGTTAGTTTCGAGCAAGTAGGTGTTAGCTTTTTTTATTTGACTCTTGAGTTTCTGTCGGCAACGTCCTCACACGCCGTGGAGAATCTGTTCAGGATCAACCAAACTAACCTCGACATGGACGTGGGTTGTCGATGACAGCCTTTGGCGCCGTTCGTTGAGCAGGTTCTTGCTCAAAAACACCGTTCAAAAAAAGTCACGAAGTTTTTGTATACGGAGGAAGTATTATTATTTAAAAAGGCGACGTGGAGACAATAGTCTTAATAATGCAATGAATATAACTAAATGCGCACTCATATCACAACCATGGGGACGAATAATGTATTCCAGAACGTTTTCTTGTCACAATTATCAATGGAATTCGTGACTAAAGAGAATGATGAAACTACAATAGGATTTATACACTTGGAGTGAAACAGCGAGGATACAAGCATAGTAAGAAAAATAGCACAAACCTAGGAACAATTTGCACAGGTAATAAACTAACTTGTTGTCTAACCCCGTGTGTCGTGAAAGTTATGATGATTCTTGGTTCAGTGTTGTTCGTTCTGCAAGTAGTTTCAAGCAGTTGAAAGTTCTAGAAGCAGTCTACATTCGCATTCGTGATCCAAATCTTTGTAAACAAAAAGAAAATGTCACCGCACTTACGCTATTCCAGTAAATTCGCACTCACACACACTTGCACATGCATGTCCATTGTCACACTGCACTTGCAGAATTTCCTATCATTTCTCACCTCACCTATAGTTTATTACCTGTGCAAATTGTTCCTAGGTTTGTGCTATTTTTCTTACTATGCTTGTATCCTCACTGTTCCACTCCAAGTGTATAAATCCTATTGTAGTTTCATCATTCTCTTTAGTCACGAATTCCATTGATAATTGTGACAAGAAAACGTTCTGGAATACATTATTCGTCCCCATGGTTGTGATATGAGTGCGCATTTAGTCATATTCATTGCATTTATTATTATTATTATTATTATTATTATTATTATTATTATTAGAAAGGGTTTGCTCCCCACACCGGAGCTCGCGCTATTCCGCCGACTTTACTTGACACTTGACTGACTCACGACTGCCATCCAGAGCACACGAGAAGTCCATCGAACCTTCGACTCGGCAAACCTGCAAGAAAGCACCACTCCCTGCTCAATACACAGTGTTTCGGGGAATTCACCCCTCATCAGTTGAGCTTGAGTAGGCTGAGGAAGATTGTGCCTAAAGAGCACCACTCGCGCTGCTATCTGGTGTTCACGAGGTGTTTGTCGCGCTGGAAACGGAGTGTCTCTGTAAGTTTGTATCCCTGATGATGTTTGTGCCTGGAGAGCACTATATAAGTGGTGCTCTTTAGGCACAATCTTCCTCAGCCTACTCAAGCTCAACTGATGAGGGGTGAATTCCCCGAAACACTGTGTATTGAGCAGGGAGTGGTGCTTTCTTGCAGGTTTGCCGAGTCGAAGGTTCGATGGACTTCTCGTGTGCTCTGGATGGCAGTCGTGAGTCAGTCAAGTGTCAAGTAAAGTCGGCGGAATAGCGCGAGCTCCGGTGTGGGGAGCAAACCCTTTCTTACAATCATCGCCGAAGTCGCAACCACTACTTCGTACTGTTGTGCCCAGCGCGGGCTTGCGACTAGTTGGTTTGGAGGTGACAGCGTTGCGAATGACCGAGGGTCCTCGACGTCTGCCTCACCGTCCAGGAGCGACACTGACTCGCGCTGCTATCTGGTGTTCACGAGGTGTTTGTCGCGCTGGAAACGGAGTGTCTCTGTAAGTTTGTATCCCTGATGATGTTTGTGCCTGGAGAG
Source organism: Sycon ciliatum (assembly GCF_964019385.1). Lineage (NCBI taxonomy): Eukaryota > Metazoa > Porifera > Calcarea > Leucosolenida > Sycettidae > Sycon > Sycon ciliatum. Next base: position 23,281,123 of record NC_088654.1, read on the forward strand.
CACTATATAAGTGGTGCTCTTTAGGCACAATCTTCCTCAGCCTACTCAAGCTCAACTGATGAGGGGTGAATTCCCCGAAACACTGTGTATTGAGCAGGGAGTGGTGCTTTCTTGCAGGTTTGCCGAGTCGAAGGTTCGATGGACTTCTCGTGTGCTCTGGATGGCAGTCGTGAGTCAGTCAAGTGTCAAGTAAAGTCGGCGGAATAGCGCGAGCTCCGGTGTGGGGAGCAAACCCTTTCTTACAATCATCGCCGAAGTCGCAACCACTACTTCGTACTATTATTATTATTATTATTATTATTATTATTATTGACTGGTTTGAGGGAAAGAGACAAACGGGAAAAGTCTGAAGAAAAAATTGACTGTCACCACCAGGACTCGAACCAGGGACCCTCGCTTGTAGCCAGCGATGCTCTAACCACTGAGCTATGGTGTAGTCGTCATCCCAGCAGAGGCCGTTCAACATTTTCTTCAGACTTCGTAACTCACACTTCCTGTGAATCCACACAGGCGGGTGGGACGCAGCCCTCACTGTAACCCACACACTTCACGTACAAACTAGCACGCGGGGAGCCCCAAGTCGTAAAATACTGACTGGTTTGAGGGAAAGAGACAAACGGGAAAAGTCTGAAGAAAAAATTGACTGTCACCACCAGGACTCGAACCAGGGACCCTCGCTTGTAGCCAGCGATGCTCTAACCACTGAGCTATGGTGTAGTTGTCATCCCAGCAGAGGCCGTTCAACATTTTCTTCAGACTTCGTAACTCACACTTCCTGTGAATCCACACAGGCGGGTGGGACGCAGCCCTCACTGTAACCCACACACTTCACGTACAAACTAGCACGCGGGGAGCCCCAAGTCGTAAAATACTGACTGGTTTGGTTTTATTATTATTATTATTATTCAAAGGATCTGTCGGGGAAGTGAACTGCCTGAAAAGAGAAAAAAACGCCAGACCCACCAGGACTCGAACCTGGGACCCTGCTTGTCATGAGCAATGCTCTAACCACTGAGCTATGGGACCAGGCTGAACCTAGAAGGCGCTGACAAGTTTTTCACTCCAAAGGCAGCTCACAACACGTGCCACACATACTGATGGCACTTGGGTCTTTTTCCCTCCCCCAGGGGACCAACCACGGTCAGTTTCTGGAAACTACCAGAGGTGAAAGAAAGTGATTAAATTTGGAAAGGATTGGGAGAACTTCAAATTCAAAGGATCTGTCGGGGAAGTGAACTGCCTGAAAAGAGAAAAAACGCCAGACCCACCAGGACTCGAACCTGGGACCCTGCTTGTCATGAGCAATGCTCTAACCACTGAGCTATGGGACCAGGCTGAACCTAGAAGGCGCTGACAAGTTTTTCACTCCAAAGGCAGGATTTCCAGAAACTGACCGTGGTTGGTCCCCTGGGGGAGGGAAAAAGACCCAAGTGCCATCAGTATGTGTGGCACGTGTTGTGAGCTGCCTTTGGAGTGAAAAACTTGTCAGCGCCTTCTAGGTTCAGCCTGGTCCCATAGCTCAGTGGTTAGAGCATTGCTCATGACAAGCAGGGTCCCAGGTTCGAGTCCTGGTGGGTCTGGCGTTTTTTTCTCTTTTCAGGCAGTTCACTTCCCCGACAGATCCTTTGAATTTGAAGTTCTCCCAATCCTTTCCAAATTATTATTATTATTGCAATGAAAAATATCAATTGTGCACTCATAATCATGTATAAACAATTAAAATGAAACAATTCCAGAACGTTTTCGTGTGACCATCATCAGTGGAACATCGTCACATAGCAAGAATCACTAAAACAACCAGTTATATAGCTAGAGTAACATGAAAAGAAGCGTGAGAATGCAGCACAGCTAGCGGTTATGCATAACGCGTGTAGTGTGAACCTTTGCAGTGTATCTGAGAATGGTAGCAGTAGATGAATGTGGCAGCTGTGAGTGCGTGTGAACAAAAACTGGTGAGTGTGTATTATTTAAAAAGTGTGAGTGCTACAACATTTTCTTTTTGCTTGCATAGAACAGGGTCACGTGTGCGAATATATACAGCTGCCACATTCATCTACTGCTACCATTCTCAGATACACTGCAAAGGTTCACACTGCACGCGTTATGCATAACCGCTAGCTGTGCTGCATTCTCACGCTTCTTTTCATGTTACTCTAGCTATATAACTGGTTGTTTTAGTGATTCTTGCTATGTGACGATGTTCCACTGATGATGGTCACACGAAAACGTTCTGGAATTGTTTCATTTTAATTGTTTATACATGATTATGAGTGCACAATTGATATTTTTCATTGCTATTTTACGACTGTTGTCTCCTCGTCGGTTATTTAAATTATTATTATTATTATTATTATTCACACATATCCGCCGGATGAGTACGCGTGGACCATGCACCATGG
>NC_088654.1:23288521-23326021 GCF_964019385.1 Sycon ciliatum
CAGTAGCTGATGTTGTTGCTACGTCTGTTGACTCTGGGTTGCCAGTACTCAGTAGCTGATGTTGTTGCTACGTCTGTTGACTCTGGGTTGCCAGTACTCAGTAGCTGATGTTGTTGCTACGTCTGTTGACTCTGGGTTGCCAGTACTCAGTAGCTGATGTTGTTGCTACGTCTGTTGACTCTGGGTTGCCAGTACTCAGTAGCTGATGTTGTTGCTACGTCTGTTGACTCTGGGTTGCCAGTACTCAGTAGCTGATGTTGTTGCTACGTCTGTTGACTCTGGGTTGCCAGTACTCAGTAGCTGATGTTGTTGCTACGTCTGTTGACTCTGGGTTGCCAGTACTGAGTAGCTGATGTTGTTGCTACGTCTGTTGACTCTGGGTTGCCAGTACTCAGTAGCTGATGTTGTTGCTACGTCTGTTGACTCTGGGTTGCCAGTACTCAGTAGCTGATGTTGTTGGTACGTCTGTTGACTCTGGGTTGCCAGTACTCAGTAGCTGATGTTGTTGCTACGTCTGTTGACTCTGGGTTGCCAGTACTCAGTAGCTGATGTTGTTGCTACGTCTGTTGACTCTGGGTTGCCAGTACTCAGTAGCTGATGTTGTTGCTACGTCTGTTGACTCTGGGTTGCCAGTACTCAGTAGCTGATGTTGTTGCTACGTCTGTTGACTCTGGGTAGCCAGTACTCAGTAGCTGATGTTGTTGCTACGTCTGTTGACTCTGGGTTGCCAGTACTCAGTAGCTGATGTTGTTGGTACGTCTGTTGACTCTGGGTTGCCAGTACTCAGTTGCCAAGGCTGGTTGGTAAACTAACTCCAATTTCACGTCAAGGTACCAGTGCATCTAGTGTCTGCTTTTATCAGCACTTTTTCAGCTAAAAAAGCTCAAAAAGGACGATACTCACTGAAAAACGCAATAAAGGGCGAAAGAAACGGGCTTTTCCAAAAAGGGCCAAAAAGGGCGGAAAACAGGGCGAGCACCTTTGGGAAAGGGCAGCTTATACATGTAGACCTCTACATTGTCTGAGCGAATGAACCAGATTTTGTGACGTCATTGCTGGAAGGTTGAGGTGAGGACATGAGTGGCGGTCAGTTCGACCAGCTTTATAAGATAGTGTCACGCCTTCTAGCGCTTTCGCGCGCATATTCATGCGGTCCAGTGTGTATCGTAATCTGGTGCGATTGGGATCGCCCCCCCCCAGCAATACAGTCATGTACATGTACATATACATGTAGATCTTCTGAATCCGTGAACGACTATGAGTAGGACTACAAGACACACTGTACTGCCTGAACTCGGAATGAACGAATTGGCGAATCTATCAAGCTACGACGAAGACAGATCAGTAGAGTAGCTTCCGTGTTTTACACTTGCCTTGGTCCGTGATCTCCAATCTTGTCTACCCACCTCTGGCCTCCTTGACGTTGGCACTGTCAGAGCCTGTCTGAAGAGTTGACGTGGGCACTGCTAGTTGAGCTGTCCCTCGTGATTTTGACAGGGAATACAAAGTCTTTGCGACAAGCAAACTCTTGTAACGTACATTCCATCCAGGAGGTACGTGCAGTGTACAAAAGTAGGAAGTGGACAAAGCAACACCACGGTCAAGTGTCGAAAGCAGTCTGATTTATGGCCACAAATCTCCTCTGGCCCGTGTGAGAGTTTAGTAGAAGAGCATTCTGCACGTTCGATGCAGTGATAGAGCCGTGGCCCAAGGCCCGGCGGAGGTCCCATCCGTGATAGTTCAGCCTTTCTATTTTACTAGAGCAGTTTACCGGTATATTAGTAGAAGGTATGATGCGACTTGCAATCACTATCCAGTGTTAAAGCAACCAAATCGAATAGCGTCTGTCGCCCGTCTTCATCTTCTGCCGTTACTCTGTATCCATCGCATCGGTCACTTATCACGCCACTGAAGCGATGATGGAGGGTCTACCAATGACACGCACAGCAGTCCTGGATGAACTGGTGGAGTACCACGAACAACTGACGGTTACTTATCAGAATGTCCGACCAGAGGATATCAAACAGACGTCGGACACCATGGGGCTAGTCACCTTCAATGGCTATTACACCATGTTTGTTTGTTTGTTTGTTTGTTTGTATTTATTTTGATTCGCAAGTTCAAACGGGCATAGACCCAATAACATGAAAGCGAATATGAAAATCATAATGAGAATGAGAATTCAAATACTTTGATCTTCAACGTAGAGTCAGCGGTACATCAGAGGGAGATCGGGTACAACAGAAAGAGAACAGAAAAAATCAGATTTCGCTTGTCGACATCTACAGGGCGCAGGTATAGGGGAAAACTGTGTGCGTGCGAAACTGCCGAGCGTGATGGATGGCACGGATGTCGCTGGGGAGGGCATTCCATAATACAGCACCCTTGCAAGCAAAGCGCCCCCGCCCCGCAACCGAACGGGAAACTGGCACGCACAGGCATGAGCGGGGCGAAGGGTGCCTTCTTCACCATCGATACCAATATACACGTCAAGAGCGGCTCGTCGACGGCAATCTACGATGTGGCATTGCTAGTTTGTTTGGATGGTAAGAACTCGATCAGGGTGCCGTTCAACGGAACCTTTGACGGAATACACCTGAGCCAGACCACTAGTACTCCAAAGCTCCGCGTCCAGATTGAGCTCACCTTCGTACGCGGTGGATTGGACGGCACGACCGCGTCGTTCTCCGGTACAATAGCAATGGACGGAAAGCGGCCAGTGACTGTCAACGGCTCGACGTACAACAACCCGATCGGCTATGGCTTGTATATCGGTGAGTACTACGACACGCCAAAGGCAAAGGATAGTAAGCCTGTGCCAGTCATGCGGATCGAGCCGAAGTACCAATTGAAGTATGATTACGGAACAAACGACGGTGTGCTGAAGGCCGTTCCTGGATTCACGTACAACATGAACATGTACTTCTTCTCGTTTCCGCAAGGGTCCAGTGATAGTGTTCGCTTGATTATGGGAACAGCTGCAGCGAAAGGATTTGCGTGTAACAATATGACTGTTAACAAGAAGACGGAGAAGCTGGTCGCACGTTCTTTGCTGACAATTCCATCACCCCACATCCATCCAGCACCTGAAAAACCCAGTGTGCAGACGATTTTGGACAGTGCCATACTAGCAAAGTTCAGTGGCTATTACCCAATGGCATCTATCGCCCAGGGTGCTTTCATCTCCATTCAAGCAGAATACGCCTGCGTTGATGGAATGGTGGACCTCTATTCAGTCGGCATCTCCTATTCACTGGATGGCGCGACTGCCTCTGGCTACACGTTTGACGCGGAGACGATGAGTTTTGAAAACAACACGCTAACCATGCCTCAGCAAGGTATCACCCTGACCTTCGGCCGTGTCTATACCTCGACCAACCGTGGGCTTGCCAGCGTTGCAGGGTCCTTGCCGGGTTTTCCGAGAATCATTGGCAGTACACCGTTCAACCCCGTGCCTCTGTCTGCATTCGGTGGTGCGCCAATGACGACCAGCGACGGTAAATCACCCTTGACCATTGTCAGTGATAACGAAGTTGTGTACCATGGTGAAAAAGTGACAACGTTCATCTACGTTCCTCTCATGAATATCCTGTACGCTAAAGGCAAGCTTATGCTGTCATTGGGTACGGACGGATTGAGTGGAAATACGTGCATTCTCACCGACTACACTGAAGACGGAAAGGTCTCGTTGCTGACGGCAGTTCACCCATCTTGATCCAATAAGTGACCGGCCGTACTTAGTATAATGGTAACCAAGCCGGCTGCATAATTCGGATTTACTCAATCTGCGGACAGAACTGTTTCGTCATTTGTGGCAATGCGTATTTGTAACATTAGTCTTTTTGAATGCTTAGTATGTTGCATAGAGATACTAGTAGAGATGTGCATGTGCGACACATACCATGCACATACCATGCACATACCATGCACATACCATGCACATACCATGCACATACCATGCACATACATCTACTACTGACTAGTCATGCACAATATACATTGTATGTATTAGACGTACATGCGATCACAGTTTCCGAGTGCTCGATGGGCCTCAGCACGCCGTTTTTTGGGGGCATAAAGTTGGTGAAGCTTGTACCTGGTGTAGACAATGCTGTAAAAGTGGTTTTTTGAACTTTACTTCCTGTTTTGCCTTTCGTGGACCCATAAATGGAAAAGTGCGTATTCATTTCTCAGCTTGGGTTCATATCTGAACATGTATCATGGCTATGCTTCACTGAAAAAGAGCACCTTTTGCCTGTTTTCACTGGAAAAAGAGCATTTTTTCAGCATATTTTGAGGGACGCGAAAAGCACTAAGTGCGAATTAAAAGAGCACCTTTGGGACAGGGCTAACCCCTTGCAGAATTGGGAGGTCCCTATCGCAGCCCCAAAGTAACGTGATCCTTCACATGTTATTGATATATCCGTGCCCTGGAAGAGAGACTTGGCCTCCTCCATGCACTGCTCTTTCACAACCAGCCCTGATTTGGATGGATTCAGGAAATATCCATACTTTGGGCCATCCCCAACAAGAACGTCCCACCTGGCACGCATCCTTGCGAGTTTTTCCGCCGCCGAGGCATCATCGTCGAACAAGAGCTGGATGGAATCCTCATTTGTCACCTTCCTGATCAAAGCAGCATGGCAATGGCATGAAATGGCATTGCCAGAGGATCTCCTTGCGTGGTGCCCTCTTCGGAAATTATGCACTCACCACCAACATACAGTCGGGCAGGGGCGCGATAGGGTTTAATCAGTACTGGAGGCCAACAGATCGATTCATTCTATTAACGGCATTGGATGCGTCCGCCAACACTATACCGTCTGCGCTTTCATCACTGAACACACTGGTAGCATGGTTCACCCCCCCCCCCCCCCCCCAGAACGTCGCTGGTAGGTTCCTGAGCCTTGTCTCTAGGCACTTCCCGAAAACATCCTAGCTCAGGAAGATTTTCAATCGTAACACCCTGAAAGTGAGCTACGGCTGCATGCCCAGCATGGGAGCGGTGATCAGCAGCCACAACATGAGCAACGTGCGAGAGCCAGAGCAAACCAAGTGAAAGAGTCCTGTCCGCTGCGCGGGGAGTGCCAGACCAAGGAGATAGTGTACGATGCCACTGTCGAATCTACCAGCAAGATTTACATCGGTCTCTCAGAGACACCCTTCAAAGACCGTCACGCCATCCACCTCACCTGTATGACACACACAAAAACAGCACTGAGCTCGCAAAACACATACTAGTAATCATGGGAGCTGAAGAGCGAAGGAAAGCCGTTGACCATCACATGGAAGGTGCGGGAGAAGAGCCGATCATACAGATGTGAGTCCAAAAAATGCTACCTATGTACCACAGAAAAATTCCACATCCTGACGACACCGAAGAAGCTCCTGCTCAACAAGAGGTCTGAGATGATCGAGAAATGCAGGCATGAGAATAAGTTCCGCCTCGCAAATTTCACACCTATCAAATGAACTGACCAAGTACTGTACTGCACTTTGCCTGACCTAGGCATTGGCGGATTATGCTCGAAAAGGTGGCAGATTCTTTTCGAAAAGCAGTGAAATTGGCAGAACCATACAAACCTGATGGCGGGCAATTCCTCGAATTCTGCTCCATTTCTTTATCCACATACCAAACATGCATGAAACTTTCCAGAAAAAGTACCGAATTCTGCCAATTTTTCTGCCGGCATTATCCTCATATGCCTAACCTGAGCACCCCAATATCAATTAATAACACAATCCACTGTTGTTGGCTATAGCACTCTGCTTACGCCTGCCCATCACCCAAAGACCCCCTAGCGATCTCACTGGCCCATTGCCCTCCATCCTCCTGGCACCTCCACCCATCTGCGGTACACTGCCTCCCCATTGCCTCTTTCGGCGCTTTTGTAGCGTCTCTGACGTTCTCGCATCATGATATCATCATTTGTTTGCATGTACACGTCATATTTTCCTCATCATCACAAACACTGATTCACCATACTCTCGCACACATTGTAATACCTACTACACGTACTTCGCTACCATAATCATTACGTAATGTTTGGCTAGCATAGTTCCAATACACATTACGACATCTTTTGATGTTACGCACTCCTCGCCTACAACGCTATTGTAGAAAAGTAGTCTTTACTCATCTCTTGTAAGTTCTGTTTGCATCCAAACACTTCTTCCAAACAGCACACGTCAGATATCTAACAAAACAACAAACTTCATTGCACAGTCTTCTATCACAATCTCTTTCCTATATAAACCTCCTTTCTCTTCACTTTCTTCATGACATTTAGTGTTCGCCAGTTTGTTGCCACCTGGGTCGCCCGATTTGGTGTTCCCACTGTGCTCACAACCGACCGAGGTGCCCAATTTGAGTCATCCCTGTGGTCATCGCTCATGTCACTACTTGGCACGTCTCGCATTCGTACAACGGCTTACCACCCTGCTGCCAACGGCATGGTAGAGCGCTTTCACAGACAACTGAAAGCTGCACTCCGAGCTTCCGACAATCCACAGCGCTGGACGGAACATCTGCCACTAGTCCTGCTCGGCATTCGCTCCTCCCTGAAGGCTGACCTCAACTGCTCAGTTGCAGAAATGGTCTACGGTTGCCACCTCCGCCTGCCAAGTGATTTCCTCACTGACGAGCCTGAGCCATTTCCGGATCCGACGTCCTATGTCAGCCGCCTCAAACAAGCCATGTCCGAGCTCCGCCCTACACAACCCCGCAAGCCACCCACCCAGCATCCGTTCATTCCAGCTGACCTCTCGACATGCTCTCATGTCTTCATTCGCACAGATGCAACACGAACGCCCCTCCAACGTCCTTACACTGGTCCACACCGAGTCCTGGAACGTCATGATAAGTACTTCCGCCTCGACCTCAACGGCCGCTCCGACACAGTATCCATCGACCGACTCAAACCCGCATTCCATGACAACCAGTCTGTCGACCATTGCCATCCGACCAAGCCGACGCCATCGCTCGCATTCGACGTGCCTCCGCCACGCCAAACACGAGCTGGTCGTCAAGTCAGATTTCCCGCCTATTTCTGACACTCTCTCGCTTATCCCATTTGCTTGCTCTCACTTTATCGCGCTAGTTATCGCTCATTACTCATTCACTAGGAGGGGAGCTCTGTAGCGTCTCTGACGTTCTCGCATCATGATATCATCATTTGTTTGCATGTACACGTCATATTTTCCTCATCATCACAAACACTGATTCACCATACTCTGGCACACATTGTAATACCTACTACACGTACTTCGCTACCATAATCATTACGTAATGTTTGGCTAGCATAGTTCCAATACACATTACGACATCTTTTGATGTTACGCACTCCTCGCCTACAACGCTATTGTAGAAAAGTAGTCTTTACTCATCTCTTGTAAGTTCTGTTTGCATCCAAACACTTCTTCCAAACAGCACACGTCAGATATCTAACAAAACAACAAACTTCATTGCACAGTCTTCTATCACAATCTCTTTCCTATATAAACCTCCTTTCTCTTCACTTTCTTCATGACATTTAGTGTTCGCCAGTCTTGTAAAGATCTTGGAAACTAACACTCGTTGCACTGTATCTAGACTACTAAACTTTCATGCTCACACCTGCCTGTTGCCCGCCACCCTCCTGGCACTTCCACTCACCTGTAGCCTCTCCTAGCCCCATGGCCCGCGCCAGCTTTCTCCCCATACCTTACGCCACCAGATTTAGCACTAAATTTGCTTTAATGCCTGTGGCCCTACGTGTGTATAAGCATACTGCTGGGTAGATGCCCCGCATCAGTTGTCTGATGATTGCCTTGCTGCATGAAACTCAAAGTTACAACCAACCTGAACGGCCCCCGCTGAGTCTGTTATGTACTGAGCTCTGTCTCTGACATTGAGCACTCTTATCTCTGCAGCTCGGGATCAACGGATTTGTATAATGTACAATCAGGTACATGTAGACAATCTGCGGACAGAACTGTTCCGCCTTTGTGGACTCATCAGCGCTACCTTGTATACAATGTAAGTACTCGTACATGTTCGTTCATGCTCCTTATCTGTTAAAGACTCTTGTACGGGCAAAATGAATTGCATGTACATGTACATCAAACAAATTCAAATTCAGTAAGCGACTTTGAATATGATTATGCTCTGTATCTGTTCTTTTTACTCTGTTGGGTTTTTCTTCTTCGATGTTTCTGCGGACCCTTGTGCCATTCGCCAATTGCTAGAATAAAACCTCTTACAGTCTGTACATGTTAGGTCCACGTACAGTGCTGCCAACTGAAACCCGACCCCTGAGCGGTGCGCTCACATCGCAAAGACCTAACACGCGATAGTAAAACTACGAAATAGAGACCGCTAGAATGTGAACGCCTCGTTGGGTGGTCGGATTTCAGTTTCCAGCACTGTAGATCTACTTACATTGTACTGTAATAATGGTCTCCCACAGTTCAGCCATACGGACCGGTGCTAGGCACCTAATGAAGCGTGGTTGTACAGTGTACATCATGTAACATGCATCCCTTCTATACTGTGATGTACATGTAGTTGCAGATTTCCTGCACTTTACCATTGCCAGCCACTGGTCATGTTACTCTGGAATTACCAATGGGGTTTTGTGCGAACGTGATGGAGCAGCACAACAGTTTTCTGATGATCGCTCAGTGCGTGAAACTTTGAGTAAAAACACTTTTTCATCCACTTGTTATTGGACTCCGATGGAGAGCTGAGGATAAATTTTACAGTATTAGAGAAGAAAAAAGGACCGAGAACCTACAAGTTACGCTATACTGTTCGTTGTAGAACGACAGTGCCGTCGGTCAGTGTCGTGCAATGTTATCGCGTGAGCTGATTGTTTAGTAACTTGTGGTGTTAGTGGACATGATAGCGTAACTTGTAGTTTCTTGGTCCTTTTTCCTTTTATTATTGTTTGAACTAGCTCTGTCTTTCGGTATTGAGCACTCTATTGGACAGCCTGGAACCTCTCTGTTTTAGTGAGAGAAGCATATGGAAGAATAGCCACACAATAGGACAATACATGCACAATGTAAGACGGGGCAGCAGCTTCAGTAGGTGCAACACAGTGACGCAATACGAAGGGAAGTATAGCTACAAGACTTCCAGCAAAATTGAATGAAAAGTGCAAGCAAATTCAGGATTCAGTGCTCGTCTGCGTAGCAGCCGAAGTAAAAAAAGGGGGGGGTGAAGGAAGGAATAGTGAAATTACCCCTCAAAGTTATGAATAATAGAAACAGTAACTTGCTGGTACATGGTTTCACTATTCCGCAAATCTGTACGTGATCACATAAGGGTACATAATGTACACGGGTGAGTGAAAACGAGTAAGAAGGGAAACTAACATTCGATACACATCGTCACATTTACGACTAGCTACATGTACATGTACATTGTATGTGTATGGCATGCGGAACAAAATACACACCTCTCTCTACGCGAGATACAGAGCATTCAACCAGGCTTAAGTATGCATGCGCTATAACCAGCCGGCCTGTTCGATGTGATCATATCGAGTGTCACTCACTCAGGCCAGAGGGCGGGTGAACTGCCGTCAGCACCGAGACCTTTCCACCGTCAGTGAAGTTTGTAAGAATGAGTGTATTTCCCCTCCGTCCGTCCGTACCCAATGACAGCATAAACTTGCCTTCAGCGTACAGGATGTACATGAGAGGGACGTAGACGAAGTCTATCACCGTTGCATCATTGAACTTGACTTCCTTATCACTAATAATAGTCAAGGATGATTTACCGTCGCTGGTCGTCATGGGTACACCACCGAATGCAGACAGCGGTACCGGGTTGAACGGCGTACTGCCAGTGATGCTGGGGTGATCTGGCAAGGATCCTGCAACGCTGGCAAGACCCCAGTCGCTCGAGGTATAGACACGTCCGAAGGTCAGGGTGATACCTTGCTCACGCATGGTCAGCGTGTTGTTTTCAAAACTCATTGTCTCCGCGTCAAACGTGTAGCCAGAGGCAGACCTGCCATCCAGTGAGTAGGAGATGTCGACTGAATAGACGTCCACAATTCCATCAACGCAGGTGCATTTTGCTTGGATAGAGATGAAAGCACCCTGGGCGATGGATGCGATTGGGTAATAGCCACTAAACATCGCTAGCTTGGCACTCTGCACAATCGTCTTCTTACTGGGCTGACTGCGAAGCGGCGCGCAGATAGTCGGGTATGGAATTGTCAACAACGACCGGATATTCGCCAGCTCGTTCGTCTTCAACGTTTTCGTCATATTGTTGCAAGCAAATCCTTTTGCTGCACCTGTCCCCATTATCAAGCTCGCAATATCATCGGACCCTTGCGGAAACGTGAAGAAGAACATGTTCATATTGTACGTGAATCCAGGAACGGCCTTCAGTTCACCGTCATTTGTTCCGTAATCATACTTCAATTGGTACTTCGGCTCGATTCGCATGACTTTCACAGATTTTCTATCCGTTGTTGTCCTGTAGTACTCTCCGATATACAGGTCTGGCTCTATCGGGTTGTTGTAAGTCAAGCCGGTCACAGTAACGGCAACGGTCACTGGAGGTTGATCGCAGAAAGTGATGGAGCCAGAGAACGAAGCGGTCGTACCGTCCAATCCACCGCCGCGTACGAAGGTGAGATCAATTGTCATGGTAGCATCGCTCTGCTTCAACTTCACGCCGTCGAACGTGCCGGTGAACGGCACCCGGGTGGATTTCTTGCCATCCATACACACTATCAATGCCACATCGTAGATTGGAGTAGTCGACTCCTTCTTGACGTGAATGTTGGTATCAACGGTGAAGAAAGCACCCTTCGCCACGTCCATTGAGTAATAGCCATTGAAAGCAACTAGCTTCATGGTGTCCGACGGCTGTTTGATATCCTCTGGGCGCACATGCTTATACGTTACCGTCAGCTTTTGGTGGTACTCCACCAGTTCATCCAGGGTTTGTGTGCGTGTCACCTCCATCACTGCTTCTGCAAGGTTGACATGAAGATAGTAGTGTTGTTGGTCGTATTTTGAAAAAGAAACGAGGACGAAACAGTCGTCAAAAAGAAAGGGTTTTCTCACAACCTACTTCACGAAGCTAATATTGTACAGAATGGGACCGAGCCTGAAGAACTTCATGTACTTATAATGAAGATTCTATGTAGCGATCCCCGCGGTACTCGCTATGTGACGTGAATATGATCTGTTATGTCAACAGCCGATGTCATTTTGACGCCACTACGTTCCTGTTGACAGGATCGTATTGCTCAACAATCCACGCTTAGCCATGCAGACATTGCTTAACTCGTGACTACAACTCAGCTCCGTCATGCTCCACCTCTACTACTGGGTATGAACTGGTGGATCACATGTTATGCCAACTGAAGCGACAGCAATAAGGGCACTGGAGGAAAACACGGAAGCTACTATGACGAAGTTCCAAGGAACTCCTCTCTTCTGACATCAGAAGAATCCTACAAGATGTTTGAAGTGAGATTCGGCTGAAGGCTGTCACGAATCGCGTCTCCGTGGAGCCTCCCATTTCTATTATCTTCCGGCCACTCAAAGTGGATAGTACGTAGTCCTCATAGCCTAAGTTCCAGTTCCTCCGTATTATCCTTAGGTCTTCCCAGTTGGCATGAAGCTCTAGCTAGCTCAAGCGTTTTGAGCCGCCAGTCCCGCCACCTTCCAATTACCGCCGAAGTCGCAACTTCTCAGTTTATATTGTTGTCCCCTGGCGCGGGCATGCGACTACTGTAAAGCGTGAAATTTTCGCGGCGTTTTTAGTTTGCGTTTTTAGAATCCGGACAGGTTTGCGAGGTTTTAATTTTGCGATTGCAGAATGGCATTCTTGCTAAACCTGTGGCATTCTTGCTAAACCTTTCATGGATCTCCTTTTCGCGCTGTCTAGATTTCGCGATTTCCACGCGGTCGCGAATTTCGCAGAAATTAGACCATGTAGAAGAGAAAAGGACATATCGATACGAGTTAAGAGTAACTCTCCATCACTGTAACATGATACTATATACAGTCAGAAAGTGCAATAACTAGGCACAAAACTGACAGAGTACTGAAACATTCGACGTCCTGACACCTAGCTTCAACACATCTCCGTAGCGCTAACCGACAGCCTTCCAACTTGGAAGGTTCAAGGCTATGGAAAGACCAAAGAGGGGAAGGCAATTTATGACCCACCCAAGTTGGGTGGTGTGCTGCTTTGCTGCTTCGAATTGTAGTTAGACCGCTTTGTCAAATATCGTACTGGTCTCGTCATCGTCCAGTAACAATCGGCATTCTTTGTTCCGTTGGGACTGTAGCTTTTGCTCATTTTCGTTGCGCTTGCCTTCCCCTCTTTGGTCTTTCCATAGCCTTGGACCTTCCAAGTTGGAAGGCTGTCGGTTAGCGCTACGGAGATGTGTTGAAGCTAGGTGTCAGGACGTCGAATGTTTCAGTACTCTGTCAGTTTTGTGCCTAGTTATTGCACTTTCTGACTGTATATAGTATCATGTTACAGTGATGGAGAGTTACTCTTAACTCGTATCGATATGTCCTTTTCTCTTCTACATTTATTTATGGCTCAACATCCGAGTTTCAAATTAGACCATCTCAATAATTTCACGGTTTACAGTAGTAATTTCACGGTTTACAGTAGATGTTCGCACACCTGCCAACCATACCGATGTGGCCGGGACAGTCCCGATATGGAGGGTGGTAATAGGCACCCAAAAGTACATTTGTTGCATGCCTCACACCTTCATTTGTATCCATGTTCATACCTACATTGTAGGTATGAACATTGTCCAGCTCTCAGGTTTGCACAGGCTGGCAGGTATGTGATCGGACGTGACTGCGTTGCTAGTGGTCAACAATCCTCATCCTCAAACTCCATGGGCGGCACTGACTCGCGCTGCTGCCCCGTATTCACAAGTTGTTGTTGTTGTTGTTATTGAATTTTATCTAAAGTCGCAACACAAACAGGCGATGGCGCCTTCTTTTATACATGCGAGCGACATGACAATTTTTTAATAATAATAATAATAATCTTCACTAGTTTGAGGGAAAGAGACAAACGGGAAAAGTCTGAAGAAAATTGACCGTCACCACCAGGACTCGAACCAGGGACCCTCGCAATAATAATTATTATTAATAGTAATGGGGAGGGGAGGAGAAAAAATCACAAGTGAAAGAAGTCACTGAAGGTAACTGAATAGGTTACAGATAGATCTGCGGGAAAAAGAACCCTGTTGAAAACCGAAAACGTAACTGACCGAAGGATTGACCAATGGTGACCAGATGAAAAAGTGACCTATTTTGAATACTTGGACGCTTTCGAGAGAGGACAGAAATGGGCGTGACAAGGTTCACAGCGCATCATGGGCGGTGTCTTGTTCCAGAGAATGGCACCAATGAACTGGATCGTACCTCGACCAGAAGAACCGGGCCAGAAGGGTACCTGTAATAGGTTTTGGTCAGCTCCATGGGTGCGATCACTCTGTGTTCTGGCGCAGTAATTCCTAATCAGGACACTTGAACGGCCATGAATGCAGCGGCGAACGAATATTAGGATTTTCGCTGCCAGGGCGTCCTCGAGGGTAGGAAGACAGAGTCTCTCGAAGAGCCCTGCAGTGGAAGTCCACGGCGGAAAGCCAAAGAAGGCACGGATTGCAGCTTTCGTCATTCAAGTCAGGGCGTCCATGTTTCTGGCCATCAGAGACGGATAGATTGCATTGGACGCGTATGTTAGTCTGGACATGATCATTGCATGATAAAATAGCTTTTTCGAGGAGACTGTGAAGCTTTGACGTGAGCGCCATAGCGCACCAATGGAGCGGCGAACTTGACGAATGGTGTGGTCGACGTGGCCATCCCAGGAGAGCTCATTATCAACAATAACTCCAAGGTAGCGAGCCTGTGACACAATTCTTAGCAGTTTCCCGTCGCAACGGATCTGGAGCGGTTCTGCACTCTGCTGCCCACCACGAGGTGTTATGCAAGACCTGAGTCTTCGTTTGGTTCAGCTTAAGGCCACGGTCCTTAAGCCAAGCTGCCAGACTGGTGACGGCGGTGCTTAGGGAGCTGCACACCACTGCTCGCCTCCCAGAGACCTCGAGAACGATATCGTCCGCAAACTCTTGATGAACGACGGGACGTGGAATGCAATTGTGGATGTCGCGAATATGCACGGTAAAGAGCAGTGGACCGAGAACGGAGCCCTGTGGCACGCCTCGACTGCACTGTGTGTAGCTTGACATACTTCCGCCAACAACTACACGCTGGTACCGGTCGCTGAGGAAACTAGCAAGCCAGGAATTCGCAGTGCCTGTCACACCCATGTAGGTAGGTAGGCAGGTACATTATTATTTGAATTCGCAGAACCAAACGGGCGGTGTCGCCCTATTACATGGAAGCGAATGGAAACAATAAAATATTGTAGGAAATAGCCTAACATGATAGCAGGGAAGTTGATTGTTCCAACTAGGAACACACGCTTCTTGCCGAACTTGACACTTCACTGACTCACGACTGCCATCCGGAGCACACGAGGAGCACGTCGCACCTTCCACTCGGCAAACCTGCAAGAAAGCACCACTCCCTGCTCAATACACGGTGTTTCGGGGAATTCACCCCTCATCAGTTGAGCTTGAGTAGGCTGAGGAAGATTGTGCCTGAAAAGCACCACTTATATACTGCTCTCCAGGCCAAACCATCACCAGGGATACAAACTTACAGAGACGCTTTGTTTCCAGCGCGACAAACACCTCGTGAAGCTCCAGGTAGCAGCGTGAGTCAGAGTCGCTCATGGAGTTGTGATAAACAGACGTTGAGAGCCAGTATAGCTATTCGCAACGCTGTCACCTCCAACAACTAGTCGCACGTCCGCGTGAGGGACAACAATACGAACTTAGAAGTTGGAACAATCAACTTCATGACTATTACCGCCGAAGTCGCAACTTCTAAGTTCGTATGATAGCAGGGTGTAGTACAAAGCAAAGAACGCTCGGTCAATGAGTAACGGTAACGTTAGAATACAACACCGGGGAGGCGGTAAACAGCGTTGGAGAGCTCTTCCAGCAGCAATGTGTGCTTGACAGAGTCGAACGCTTTGGACATGTCGACAAATGCTACCCCTGTTCCTTTCCGCTCATACATGGCTATTAACCAGCGGTTTACCGCTAGGACAAGGGCGTCCTCAGTGCAGTGTCGCCTCCTGTATGCAAACTGCGAAGTAGGGAGGAGATCGTTTTGCATTATGTATGACATGAGTTGGGCCTTCACTAGTTTCTCCAGTAGACGAGATATAATAGGCAGGAGAGAGATAGGCCGATAAGAAGCAGCTTGACCAGGATCAAGGCTACCCTTGAACAAAGGAAACACATTAGCAAGTTTGAACTGGCGTGGAAATGCCCATCGAGAGCGAAGCGTTGAATATCGTGCACAGAGACGGAGCTAATTCTGCTGCGGACTTCTTCAGAACAATACCTGGCAATTCATCATGGCCTGTGCTTTGGATGAATCAACGGACTCCAGTAGGGTCATAACTTCTTCTGTTAGGGCGGGTCGAAACTGGTTGAAGGTATCGGGATCGTTACAGTCATATTGAGCCATCCGAAAGCAGGCTGGATGGGCGCCCAAGGTCAGATACCACTTTCCCAAACGCTGCAGCGAGGTCCTCCGCAGCTACCAGAGGCACAGTGTTTCGGGGAATTCACCCCTCATCAGTTGAGCTTGAGTAGGCTGAGGAAGATTGTGCCTAAAAAGCGCCACTTATATAGTGCTGTCCAGGCACAAACATCACCAGGGATACAAACTTACAGAGACGCTCCATTTCCAGCGCGACAAACACCTCGGAGTGTGGGAGCAAACCCCCTCCTAAAAAAATCATCGCCAAAGTCGCAACCACTATCTCGTAAGAAACTACAAGTTACACTATAATGTCCACTAACACCACCAGTTACTAAACAATCAGCTCATGCGCTAACATTGCACGAGACTTTCAGCTCCTGCTTCTCTTGGTTGCGCTCACCTTCCCCTCCTGATGTTATTTCTATAACATAGAACCTTCCAAGTTGGAAGGCTGTTGGAGTGCGCATCCTAGATATGCTAGAGCTGTTAGCCAGTTAGTTGTAGAACGTGAGTACCGTCGGTCAGTGTAGTGCAATGCTATAGCACGAGCTGATTGTTTAGTTACTGGTGGTATTAACTGTCAGTGGACAGTAAAGCGTACCTTTGTAGTTTCTTTGTCCCTTTTTTCTTTACCGTAAATTTACTCTTGGCTCTCCATCTAAGTCCAGTAATGGTGAGGGGAGGAGAAAAAATCACAAGCGAAAGAAGTCACTGAAGGTAACTGAATACGTTACGGATAGATCTACGGAAAAAGAACCCTGTTGAAAAACCGGAGTGTAACTGACCGATTTGATGTCCAGAAGTTCATTTCCCAACAGTTGTTGTTCTGTGTGCGAAGGAGAAAGGTGACGTCGACGACAGGCTGGCGGACAGATCAGTTATAGGCCCATGTCCAGGCCATGGAATCGTCAGCATGGCTGTCGTAACCCCAAGCCTGGCGATATGGGCACCAGTACGATGTAACCTCCACAGAGTTTTGTATTTGTATTGTATTTTATTATTTTACCTTGGGCATTCCCAACAGACCCTAAGGCCTTCTTACAGGGTGCCCAAGATAAATGCATTTGTGAAGTTCCTGGCGAAATGAATTGGGGATATGATTTGTGCGAAGGGATTCGGGAAGCGCATTAAAGCGCGGTTAGCCTAGCACTGTGATGTACATGTAGCATTTTGGTTGGTTGGTTGGTTTTTATTATGATTTTCAGTTCGTTGCCTCGACAGTACAAAGTACAACTATCAAGAGGGACGAACGAAAAGCGAAAGTAAAACAGAGCAGAAAGGAAGATGCAACTGGAAGGAAAGAAAAACCGGAGAAGGAGTTTGGACTGGGCGAATTCATGAACCCTTACTAGAGCGGGGCAAGACATGAACAGAAGGGGCAAGTGCGTCGATATTCATGTTTAAAAAAATCCAAGCCTTATTTTATTGGTTCAATATATTTTCAAAACTGAGGAGGGGATATATGGTTGTAGCCAGTTAAACAAGCAAATTGACATTATTGTTTATTACAGTTCCACGAGTTGACCGCTTAGATTGTTTTAACCTTAATTTTTCTCTACACTATGTCTTCCTACTTTCATCGTTTTATTGCACATTGTCTCCACCGTTTTACATTGCATGAATAAAATATACACAAATGTCGATTCAGCTTGTCTTATTGATTGCGTATTATTGAAAGGTCTAATTTTAACGCTGATCACTTTATAACATATAATACCCTAGATTGGCACCAGCATGGAGCGATTCACCAGGGCGATCTCCGCGTTCGTCATTGGGTAGCGAGGATTGCGCTCAACATAGTAGATACTCAGTCCGATGTTCTCCAGCCATTCGATGATCTTTGCAGCACGCTCGCGAACAGCGGGGGTTTTCAGCCCGTGGATCTCCATCAACAACAGATCAACAGCTGGGAACGATGCAGTCTGTGCATTATTCATGTGGTACTCCAGTGCACCATACTCACTGCCTTCAATGTCCATCTTCAGTAGATTGATCTTGCGTGTCACGTGACCATGCTGGCGCATGATCTCCGTCAAAGTGTCTCCCGCCATTCCCAAAGTATCTGCCACGTCCTGTCCACCCCCCAAAGCTGTCTCGATACACTTCATGTTGCTTTGGCGACAACAAGATGCCTTCTTAAAGAACTCTGTCGAGGTGGGATCGAACATGAGAATTTCACAATGGGGAAAGTCTTCATGGATCTCCTGCTCTGCTGTGCACGTCCGCTGCACGCCAAAGCTATAAATGAGACAGCGGGGGGCAGACAGAAAATGGTTGGCGTTACACAATGTCTTGCCGCCATCGTTTAGCGTCCCGTAGCGCGTCTGCAAACACGACGTGGTTGGGGACAGGCCCTGGATGAATGTGGAGGCACGGATCATGTCTTGCCACTTGCCGTGGCTGTCGGGCATTGGAGGTTTCGTCGCGATCGTCAAACTGCTGGCAAGTTCCCAAATCTTGCGTCTGGCCTTGGGCAATAACTGCACAATGCCATAAGCCTTCGTACGGCTCTTTTCTCGCCCAATAGAAGCTCTAGCAATCCTAGTACCGGTGACTCCTTTCACATTTGCAGCGTCTGCTCGCACTCTTCTGGCGGCATCTGCTCCCAATGTGGCACTGGTCAGTCCAGATTCACTCCAAGATGCCTGGGTAGAGGCTGCTCGCCGTCGGAGAACGCCGAAAAAGCCTATTGCCATCAGTGTGGACACGACCAGCACCAGTATCTTGACGGGCGGATTTGTTACGGCCATGCTACCACCTCCAAGCGTTCAGCAGTGAACGACAGCCCGTCATATACTACACGTGCAGTCATTCACTTTCAATCTCTCGTTCAATCCTCTGCCTTTGGGATGTCTTCAACTACTGCTCTACTATACTCATACCTGCTCAAGGTGAAATCGTCAAAAGCGGTAATGGTGGAACAAGCATTGTCGTCCGCACACTGCTAGTGCCCAGCAATGCTCAAAAATCCAACTCAAAACTGAATTCTGACAAGGACTGCCACCTGTCATAACTGCACGCGATTTAAATATTCTGAGTTTTGTAGCAGCAGTACCTGTAGGCCTTGCTAACTGGAGTTGCTCGCTGAAAAAGCTGGTCACACGAGTCTCTCAGGAAACTAATACCGGTACTTGGAAAGATGCCTCAATAGCCTATTGAACTGCCCAATGGCCTACACCATTGACATCCCCAAACTCTAGGTGGATTTTGAAATGATCCCACTTATCATACTTACAACAATACTTAGTTTGCCGGTTCTGTTTCATGGCGTTGCGGCCTCACGATGTTAGCCTATGATTTGCTAGCCTGGCGCTTCAATTATTTCGACGCTTGCGGGCTGCACCAGGCCCAGACTACAACTTTACAAACTGCGTTTTCCTAGATCGAGGTGAGATTTTACCTCTGTTTAAACATGGGATTATCACTGCATGTGACAGCCGTTGATTGGCGCGGCGCCAAGTGTGTTTTGCCCTGAGACTAAAATGTACAGTCATGATGACTGTACATGTAACGTAACGTCCAAATACCATGATGTACAGTGTAGTTGTCACTTACACAATACACTTCGCTATTTCTACACACTATAAAGTGACCTCCAACTCAAGTGCATGCGTGTACATGTTACATCAAGCCTCTTGGACGGGCAAAATACGATATTGATCAATAATACATGTACATGTACTTATGAAGTATAAAATTAATGCAACAAAAACCCAAAACAATTTAAAATGTAAAGAACTCAAAG
This sequence comes from Sycon ciliatum, assembly GCF_964019385.1. Classification (NCBI taxonomy): domain Eukaryota; kingdom Metazoa; phylum Porifera; class Calcarea; order Leucosolenida; family Sycettidae; genus Sycon; species Sycon ciliatum. The sequence goes on from NC_088654.1 coordinate 23,307,879, forward strand.
TTAAAGAAAAGAAAAGAACCCAACCAGACACACACGGAGCACACAAGAGGGAACAGCATACATGTAAATAGGTAAATAATAATACTCATAAAAAGGACACACTTCAGACTCATTACAAACAACTTGAAAGTTTTTGTCTTCACAAGTATACTTTCAAGCCTTCTCGTCAGGTGAAATAGTCTGAAGTGTGTCCTTTTTATGAGTTTTATCGCATTTTGTCTTGTTTCTGTCTTGAAAGTTTTTGTTTTCACAAGTATATTTTCAAGCCTTCTCGTCAGGTGAAATACCTGACGAGGAGGCTTGAAAGTATACTTGTGAAGACAAAATCTTTCAAGATTTTTTGTAATGAGTCTGAAGTGTGTCCTTTTTTATGGTTTTATCGCATTTTTGTCTTGTTTTTTTTTTTTTGTCTTGAAAGTTTTTGTCTTCACAAGTATACTTTCAAGCCTTCTCGTCAGGTATTTCACCTGACGAGAAGGCTTGAAAGTATAGTTGTGAAGACAACAACTTTCAAGATGTTTGTAATGAGTCTGAAGTGTGTCCTTTTTATGAGTAGTATCGCATTTTTGTCTCAGAGGAAACTGTTTACTTAATGATAATAATTATTTGAAACTCGGGTATTGAGCCAATAATAAAAGTAGAAAGGAAAAGGACGTCAGGACGTCGAATGTCTCAGTACTCTGTCAGTTTTGTGCCTAGTTGTTGCACTTTCTGACTGTATATAGTATCTAGTTACAGTGGTGGAGAGTTACTCTTAACTCGTTTCCATATGTCCTTTTCCTTTCTACTACTACTACTACTAATAATAATAATTTTTGAACGGATTGGGAGAACTTCAAATACAAAGGATCAGTTGGGGAAGTGAACTGCCTGAAAAGAGAAAAAAATCGCCAGACCCACCAGGACTCGAACCTGGGACCCTGCTTGTCATGAGCAATGCTCTAACCACTGAGCTATGGGACCAGGCTGAACCTAGAAGGCGCTGACAAGTTTTTCACTCCAAAGGCAGCTCACAAAACGTGCCACACATACTGATGGCACTTGGGTCTTTCTCCCTCCCCCAGGGGACCAACCACGGTCAGTTTCTGGACCCTACCAGAAGTGAAAGAAAGGTGATTAATTTTTGAACGGATTGGGAGAAATGGAGCAGAATTCGAGGAATTGCCCGCCATAAGGTTTGTATGGTTCTGCCAATTTCACTGCTTTTCGAGCAGAATCTGCCAGCTTTTCGAGCAGAATCCGCCGGTCCCTAGGTCACTCCGAACAGCTTTCTGCAGCTTCGGAGACACATAGTACAAAACCTAAGTAGCGAGAAAGATAACTTACATCGAACATAGGCCATGACGTGACAATACTGCTCGGACGTCTTTGCTGCCAGAAAAGCGGCCACCCTTGCGTACACCGCCGATATGCCGCCTTCCCCATCCCTCCACTTGCCGCCATCACCACTGGAACGAAAGATGCCTGCTCAACGTTTCTGACACGTTCCTCATAATGTTGTCTTCTCTCCTTCTCGTGGCGTTGGTACACAGTGACACGTGATGCAGATAGATTTGAGCGAGCATATGGGTTGAATAACCGAACATCAAGAAGGGTTCGCTCAAATCGACTGCCCCACAAACCACTGGCAGCCACATCCAGTCATGCATGGTTCTCTACATTAGCAGTACGATATCTCAACTGCTCACCAGTCAATGGCTGCAACACAGGTTCAATGGAGACATTCGAGCACACCTGATCCAACAACTGGGCAGTTGTGTCCCGGATAGCGTTATGTCTTATCGACGGGAAACCTCCATGGGGACATGAAACCGAATGCGTCACATTGACTTCATGGCCACAGGAGCAATGGGATAGAAGCCTTGCAGGTGTCCACTCATAACGGAGGCACAGCCCATCCCAAAACTCCTCCAAACTCCTGCTTGCTGAGACTAAAGCCATACTTCCTCAATGGGCAACACGTTAGCCAGCTCGACGATCCCTTCACACGCGCAACATCAATACTGTCGCGCAGGGCCTCAGAGGAATTGCTCATCACCGCCTCCATCCCAGCAATTTGTGCCCGACGTGTCGCCGCCCTCACGTCAGCCTTAGCCTTACTGATTAACGTCAAGGCACTTCCGAGGGTCCTCTCTCCAGCCCAAATCCTGTTGGTTGTGACCAGCTATGTGCCGGTCTGGATTGTGGGTTGGAGGCGGGCGTGTACGTGATGCAGACAACATTTTCCCGCCCTGATACTGAGGGCATTTTGTTGGCCGATTCATCTAATGCCTTCAACAGATTTAATCGTCAAGTTTGCTTGCTCAATGTTCGCCATTTGTGCCTACCCTTGGCCACAGTCCTGATCAATACGTACCGTGAACCGGCCCATTTATACATTGCCCGGGAATGTATTCTTTCACAGGAGGACACCACACAAGGTGATCCCTCCCGATGCAAATGTACAGGTACGCTCTGGGCATGCTGCCCCTTATTCGGCAAGTGGCTTGCGCTGACACTGTTCAATCGTGGTTTGCTGACGACTCTTCCGCGGCTGGCGTCTACGTCGTTTGCGACGGTGGTGGGACGTCCTAAGGCCGTTATCACACTGCGTTTGTTTGAGTCGCGTTTGCGTCTGCGTTTGCGTTTGAGATTGGAAAACGCAAGACGTGATATCATACTATACTTGTGATTTTCAGCGTTTGCGCCAAAATCTGTGCGCGCGGGAAAATACAAAAATGTGGGGAATCGATCTCGAGGTGGCCGTGGATGTTGAATTTATTTTTCCTGAGATCGAGAAGTGTTCTGTTTCTGCTCCTATGTTCTTTGTCAGTGGTGCTGGGGAATGGGAGTCGATGGGAAGACTGCAGCCGTTGCGTTGCCTGTGTTGGGGTGGCAGTTCCGTTGTTGAGGCACATCGTCAAACTAGGCTAGCCGCCGCCAACTACTGAACTAGTCAGCGCAACCTCAGCCACGAGCTCGCATCAGCTCCATGCCTCGCGAATCCAAAATCAATCAATCAGTACATGTAGTAGAAGTACCCTCGCCGGCCTCAGTAACTAGATGGAAATGAAGATTTGAAAAGCACACTTGAGAATCGATCAATCACTTGAAAACACTCAAAAACAATGCAGGAAGTGCTGCGATAAAGAAAGTCCGATCTGCGTTTACGCGATTCGGTTTTGACCATCCCCCCCCCCCCCTCCCCCCCCCCCCCAGGTTTGCGTCTGCGGCTGTGCGTCTGGAAACCAACGCGCTCGCGATAACGTCACGTGATGGCATTTCCTAGGCGACCGTCAAAAACCGAAGAAAAGCAGACGCAAACGCGACTTTTGAACGCAGTGTGATCTTTAGAAGGGCCTTACCGAGCGAGGTCGTGCTTTTGGCTATTTCGTCAATGCCAAGAAATCTGTGATGGTTATCAAAGAAGATTGCTTGCTTGAGGCAAGGAATCTTTTCCAGGGCACCGGCGATTTCCAGGGTAGAGCGATTGGCGGTGATTGTGCGGACACAGCCGCAGGCCGCATATTCTGCCTTTACCTTGGGATTACGGGGGAAATGAACCTTCCTTTGTCGAGCAATGAGTAGCCCTTTCCCAAAGGTGCTCTTTTAATTCGCACTTAGTGCTTTTCGCGTCCCTCAAAATATGCTGAAAAAGTGCTCTTTTTCCAGTGAAAACAGGCAATAGGTGCTCTTTTTTCAGCGAAGCTTAGCCATGATACATGTTCAGATACATGTACATGTATGAACCCAAGCTGAGAAATGGGTCCACGAAAGGCAAAACAGGAGGTAAAGTTAAAAAAAGCCCACTTTTTACAGCATTGTGTACACCGGGTACAAGCTTCACCAACTTGTTGCCCCCCCCCCCCCCAAAAAAAAGCGGCGTGCCAAGGCCCATCGAGCACTCGGAAACTGTGCTCGCATGCATGAGCAAACAGATATTTGCACTTTTTCAGCTAAAAAAGCTTTTAAAAAAAGGGCGATATTCACAAAAAACGCAATAAAGGGCGAAAGAAACGGGCTTTTCCAAAAAGGACCAAAAAGGGCGAAAAAAGGGCGAGCACCTTTGGGAAAGGGCTAGCAATGAGTGTGCCGGAGCATTTGCTGGAGCCGCTTGAGAATACCATACGCAACAATTTTATCCCAGAGCTAACCTGCCGTGCGTCTCCAGGCAACGTTTTACGTACATGTACATGTACATGTAGCGTATTTGAGCTTCCTTGCCGCATGGGTGGATTGGGCCTCATCAATCCAAGGACCTGGAGCGCACATTTTGCTTCTTCCACCCGCATCACATGTACATCTACATGTATATCCTACTGCTTGTCTATTTTCTGTCAGTCACGAGATTCCATTGATGAATGTGACATTAAACTGTTCTGGAACCAAAATAATAATTAAATTAATGTGCAACTAAATTAGTTTTGTGACATTAGCAGGAGTATCATTATAATAATTATTTACATGTACATGTACATGTATGCATGTACTTGTAGCTATCATACGGTTATTACATGTACATGTATCTCCACGTCGCCTTTCCTGCAGATTATTTTGTAATTTTTTCTAGACTTTACCATTCCTAGCCACGGACCATGTACTCTGATTTTGTCCAGTTATTTGCTCTGCGAACACCATTGGCGGCAGCACAACGGACTTGTTTCTCTACCATTTACCAATCAGATTCTGTAATTCCACAAACTTTCGGTGTACATGGACATGTACTTGTATTGTCGGTACTTTTGTTGCATCTGTTTTGAACCTAACAATTTCAGTAACCAAACAGACACTAACACACATTAGTCAATAGGGAACTGCTTCTCTGCACCAAAACATTCTGTTCGCCTAACCTGGCCTGTTTCTGTCATACCGAAGGTTTTGAACACCTAAAATTTGTGAAATTAGACGCAAACTTGAAAGACGTGTACATGTATATGTAAGTACATGTATGATCTAATCTAATACTAGTTCAAAACTAGTAGTAGATAAACCTTGTTATAGTTCACACATAATTACTGTTAGATTGACACCCTCCAGGGCCTCCACCTTGTTTCATGCTGTCAATCTAACAAATGTATGCACATGTACAAGCTACTAAGTATGTTGCTGATACCCCTTGCCAAAAGTGCACAATGCCCGGAGGGCAGAGCCAAAAAGACGTTAGTTGGCACTGGAACAACACACAGCATCCAGACCGGGGAACTGCAGGACGGCAGCTTAAAAAGCAGACTTGCCACACACAGGCCAGCCATTTTATGGATCCACTAGAAAGCTACGTAATCGCGATACAAGGAGGGAGGTACACGTACACGTGCAATGACTATGTACATGTACTTCCAGCTAGAATGCGTGAACAGCACAAGACAATCCAGGGTGTGCGCCAGCCTAGCCTACGCAGCTGAGGTAAAAACGATTGAGGAAAAAGGAATAGAGAGTACATGTAGTTGCCATCGTCAGGTACGAAATGAAACAATGATGCCATGCAGGCCACAAAGAAGCAAAAAGGAATAGTGGAATTATTCCCGCAAAGGTACATGAATGAATACTAGAAACTTGGTGGCTGCCTGTACATATACATATACATATACATATACATATACATGTACATATACATGTACATGTACATGTATAATGTATATGTACGTGCATGTTGGTGCTTTCCGGCTTGCGTACACGGGGAGCGAAAATACATGTAGGTAAAGAAGAGAAACCTGACATTACTAGATACATGAATGACTATGTGTATGGCAGGAGGAACAAATGAGTACTCCGTACCTTCTTCCGCAGTACGGAGTACCCAATGAGACTCAGACATACATGTACATGGCATGTACATTTACATTTACATGTACCTTCTACATTCGCTATGTGGTTGGCCTGCTCGATGTGATCGCATCCAGTGTCACTCATTCACTGGTGGGTGAACTGCTGACAGCACCGAAATCACTGCATTGCTTTTGGTAGGGTTCTTGGTGAAAATGCAAGTGTTTCCACTCCGTCCATCCGTACCCAGCATCAGCAGAAACTCTGGCGTGCTTTTATCAGAGTACAGGATGTGCATGAGAGGGACGTACAGGAAGTCTTTCACGGTTGTCCCATTGTACTGGACTTCGTTATCACTGACAATAGTCAAGGATGATTGGCGGTCGCTGGTCGTCATGGGTACACCACCGAATGCAGACAGCGGCACAGGGTTGAACGGCGTACTGCCAGTGCCAGTGATGCTGTGGTGAGCTGGCAAGGATCCTGCAACGCTGACAAGCCCACGGTCGCCCGAAGTATAGACACGTCCGAAGGTCAGGGTGATTTCTTGCTGAGGCATGGTTAGCGTGTTGTTTTCAAAACTCATCGTCTCCGCGGCAAACGTGTAGCCAACGGCAGACTTGCCATCCAGTGAATAGGAGATGGCGACTGAATATCCGTCCGAGGCTCCAGCAGTGCAGGCGTATTCTGCTTGAATGGAGATGAAAGCACCCTGAGCGATAGATGCGATTCGGTAATAGCCACTGAACGTCTCTAGCTTGGCACTCCGCGCAATCGTCTTCGCGCTGGGCCGACTGCGAAGCGGCTTGTAGACAGCCGGGGATGGAATTGTCCACAGCAATCGTGTCTTCACCAGCTCCTTCGCTTTCACGTTGGTTATCATATTGTTGCATGTAAGTCCTTTCGCTGCAGCTGTGCCCATAATCAAGCTCACACGATCATTGGCTTGCGAAAACGTGAAGAAGAACATGTTCATGTTGTACGTGAACTCAGGAACATCCTCCATTTGACCGTCGTTTGATCCGAAATCATACTTCAATTGGTAATTTGGCCCGATCTGCATGACTGCCACCTGCTGAGGTCCCTGTTTCTCGTAGTACTCTCCGATATACAAGTCACAGCCGATCGGGTTGTTGTAGGTCGAGCCAGTAACAGTGACTGACGCTTGGTTGGGAAAGGTGATGGTGCCAGAGAAGGAAGCGGTCGTACCATCAGATCCGCCACCGCGCACGAACGTGAGGTCAATGTGGACATCGGGATGGGGCGAGACACTAACGTTCTTCAACTTGACGCCGTCGAAAGTGCCGGTGAACGGAACCCGGGTGGAGGTCGTGCCATCCATACACACTATCAACGCCACATCGTAGATTGCTGTAGTCGACTCCTTCTTGACGTGAATGTTGGTATCCACGGTGAAGAAAGCACCCTTCGCAACGTCCGTGGAGTAATAGCCATTGAAGGCAACTAGCTTCATGGTGTCCGGGTTCTTGTTGGTATCATCGGGTCGGACATTCTTATACTTTTCCATCAGCTGCTCGTGGTACTCCCCCAGTTCATCCAGGGCTGCTGTGCGCACCATTGGTAGACCCTCCATCACTGCTTCAGTGACTTTGATCGTGTTTGGAAAAAGAAACCAGACGAAGTAGTCATCAAAAAGGAAGGGTTTTTCACAACCTGCCTCTTGAAGATAATATTCAGAATGGGAGCGAAGCTAAAGAACTTCAGGTATTTATAACGAAAATTCTATGTAGCGATCCCCACAGTACTCGCGATGGGACTTGAATAGGATTTGTTATGCCAACACCCGCTGCCTGTTGATAACCTCGGAATTGTACTGATCAACAATTCACCAGCAGGAGCACTGTACGATGCAGCCATCCTTTTAACCGTGACGACAACTATCAACTTAAACTCTATCAGACATCGTCCACGTCTAGGCCTTAGTAAGAACTGGCGAATTACCGGCATATTGTGCCAGCTGAACTTCTCCAACGATGTACTGCCACTCGAGGAATACATCGAAGCTTCCCCGGGAACGTTCGCCGAAATTCCTCTGTGCTGACATCAGAAGAACCCTACAAGATGTTTGAAGTGAAGGTAGGGCTGAAGGCTATACCGAATCCCGTCTTCGTGGAGCCTCCCATCTCCAATATCTCTGGGCCGCCCAAGGTGGGTAGAAGGTGACCTTTTGAGGTATGTAGATTCTAGTTCCACCATCCTAATGACTTCCCATGGGGGGGGGGGGGTGTGGGTTGGGTGAGGTCCGATTGGAATGCAACTCAGAGTTTCACGCCGAGCTGTCATCAGACAACTGACACTAGAGCATGGGATATTATACTGTAATGCTATAGTATAGTGTGAGTGTGAGTATGGGTACTACCGACTACATTGTAACTAGTCATTGGTGCACGGGTCGGTGGTATGTCATGTAAAATCTGCACACCATGTACGTGTACATTGTGTGCATTGTCGTGTAAAAGAGGCTGTTACCCCGTAAAAAAAATTAAAAAAATTGTCTTGTCACTAGCTTGTACAATCAGATATTGTACATTACTGTGTGCACGTGCATTCTTTTATTGTACATGTACATGTAACGCACAATCACAATACGAATGCAAATGTGAATTCTTAATTTTGTAACACCACATCTGCGCGTGGAGTACAGTAACTAGTAAGTGAGTTGAGAGACAGCATTTGTTGTAACACGTCATCTGCATGAAGAGAGACATGCAGATGATGTATTTGTATTGTTTAAAACAAGCTGTCTCTCAACTGTACTCCACGCAGATTATGACTTTGTGTTGTTGCAAAAGCCGTCTCTCACCTAATCACTTACCACTTCGCGCAGATGCTGTGTTACTACATGTATAAGAATTGTCTTTTTTTCGTTCAAGATCCGTGCCGCCCCTTAGCCTAGGCCTTCTACATTTACTACGGCACACGTACTGTAGCTCATTATCCACAATATGGACCACATGTCCTTTGCGTCTAGGCCTTGACGGATTATGCTAATATTTTCGTGAAATTATGCTTTTCGCATTGCTGAAAAAATTGCAGAATTATGCTATTTTTATGCTAAAAGTTATCATATTATGCCGCATTATGCTCACATATGCTGCTAATGCATAATGGTTCTGTGCAAAATAACAGGGGAATTTTTTTGTAGAAGGCGTTGTACTGTAGTAGCAAAAGTTCAACGGGGTCAACGCACCGTCCGACCTAGCTACGCCCATCACTGATTGTAGTGGACTGGAAAAGTTATCAAGGGAGTCGTAAACCTACAACTTCCTAGTGCATCTACTTGTACTTGTACTTGTAGAACATGTACAACTGTATGGAATTTGATGCGAACAGGCGGATTATTACAATTTTATGCGATTTGTATGCAATTTGCCTCGAATTATGCGATTATTCGATTTTGGTAGGAATTATGCGAAAAATTATGCTAGCATAATCCGTCAAGGCCTATTTGCGTCTCTGTTGCTGAACTGGTGGAGTACCGCGAACAGCTGATGATGCCCATATACATGTGTAGTCCATATCAACAGACAACGCCCAATACAATGTCATGTACATGATTGTACTGGTACCCTTGACCTTGTTGTTGTGCATCTCTGACACTTGACACTTACGGGGGGGGGGGGGGGGTACGGGTACGTGTACATGTACATGTATGTGTACAATCATGTACACGTGCCATTCTCCTTGTTCCGGACTAGACTTTTGTGTGTTGTTGGCTGTCTATCTCGGATTCCTGTGGATCAAGGCACAACTCTCTGGACGGCTACAGTTCTGGCCAGAGTAATCCGAGCAGAGTGGTGTTTGCGCAAGGTCACGTAGCCCTAGCCCTCGGCGCTATTATTACACATTTTTATGTTCATTTTTTTAACGCAATATTAAAGTAAAGCAAGTTGCGCATTCAAAACACACGTCATTTGCACAGGTTTCCTTGAATGTTTTCGTTGCCATCTCTTCAGAGGGAATTTACAGGCAAAGGTAATTTTCTGTCTCCACGAAAACTGTTTAAAAATGTATTTCATTAGGTCGGATTTCTCTCGTCAGGACTGAACATGATTGTACACTAACCAATAATATTATCAAGCAGTGTTTTCGTGGATATGCAACCGAAGAACGGTATTCGCTCAAGTCTGGAAGAGGTCATGATCGTCTCGTCACTTCTGTCCGCCACCAGACCATGCATTATCGCCGTATTCATGCGCTGTCCGGATACTACTACTACTAGTAGTACTACTACTGTACTAGTACTTCAGCGATAGCCATACCGCAGAGCGCTTCCATGCATCACCCGTGATAACCGTTACTGCCTACTGGAGTGTTGCATTACCGGGACACATCAGACGGCAGAACAGGAATCATGATGGTCAACAGAACTGGACAGCAAAGCCCAAACTGGGCCAGAGTCAAACCATCACAATCATGTTAGGGAAGAAAAAGAGCTCTAGGCTAACTGCTAGAAATACAGCGAGCTTCGCGCGCACGAGGGCAGCAAACTTTGACACTTCGCACGAGGGCAGCCAAACTTGACCAGAACTTGGAGAAGGAGTGAGTAGTTCAGAGTACAGTACTCAACGAAGCCGAGGCGAGAGATTATTATAGTCCATCGGCCAAGTCTCAAAATCGAAAGTGGTGATGCACTGAGCTTCCAACTAAACGCGACCATACCCAGCACGTAGAGAATATATCAGAGAACACTATTCCGTTTGTTGGACGTGCCGAATTCAGTCCAGGGTGTCGATACGAAGCGTTCTTCGTCGCCGAGTTTTTTACTGTGCGCTCCATTTGAGAGTGCGCAGAGTTCTGATCGAGAGTTTTTTGAGCAGATTTTCAAATTTTTGAGGCTGTCAGCTGACAGCTGTCAACCCTAAATGGCACTTAGTATGTGACAGGCAATAGGTTTTGGTGCCTCCGTATGCCTTCTAATAAGTTCTATTTTCCTTCGTTTCACTTCGCTGCTTCGCCCACCACCTCAGGAGATGACAGCGTACCTGCACTAGTCAGCTCTCGCTAACCCGGTCTCTCTTTCTCCGTCTTAGCGCTTGTCATTCGTGTCCTTCTGCTTGGGCGAGCTTGATACTGTTGTGTCGTAGTTTTTAGGCAATAGTGGCTGTTGTTCGCGCGACGATCAGGATTTATGGAGAAAGACGACGACTCGCCAAGTTCCCATGCAGCCACAGACGGCGTAGCAATTCTTACCGCCAACCCTTCGAGCAACGGAACCGGCCTGAGTTGGAAATCGTGTCTGTGTAATTGTGCCACGATACGGATGAAACACACAGGCTCACATGTGACGAGATGAAGATAATCTCAACAGGCTGACGGAAATCCAACAGGCTCACGGGAACGCTGCAGTTATGGTCGGAGACGCGGAGTTATTTAGTCACTGGTAAATGTTGCATCGAGTGCTGTGTGCTCTAACACAATTGTAAAAATCATGAAAAAGCGAAAATAATGCAATGGTGGGGCTGAGTGGTGTTCTGTGGAGGAGACGTCGTTGTCTCAGTATTCAACGCCGGACCCTGTATTTCAAGTCTGTGGTCATGCTCGATCATAAGTTCCTGTATGGCTCCAGTGCCTTCTCAGCATTGTTGGCGGGTAAGCACCTGGATCGTGTCCAAGTACTGCGGCTCTGGTGGCTTGAGGGATGTACGGGTGCTCGCCGTGCACCCCTGCCGGCAATCTGCTAGTGAAGCTTGGTACCTACTGTGTCCGGGAGATTTTCATCCAGAAGCTGATCTTCCTAGGCTGGAGCTGCTGCTACTCCTGTGCTAGCCCTCAACCACTGGCGCTCCACTCTAATTGTATCATTTAGGATTTTCTAGTCAGGGAACAAAGCATACCGGTAATCATCCCACTCATCTTTCACCGACTGCACAACTACTCGGCTCCAGTGTGGGCCATTAACCCTTTAGAGCCTAAATTATTTCAGGAGACGCATGAAATTCACAAACTCACATTTTCATCTGACTGTAATTTCGATATCCTTTGGAGTATTCCAACAATCTCGGGCTCTATGGAAAGCTCTCTCCAAGACGAACACAGCCATACCCAGTTCTCAATTGATAGAGTCGTAGGAGTAACGCCGCAGCGCGATCTGAGCGCTCCAATGCCAGACCTGCGAGCGCGGTACTAAATTCTCAGCCATTTCAACAATATCGATCGCAGAACGGTCAATTTTTTTGCAGGAGAGAGCTTCAAAATGCAGCTTGAAAATGACGTATGCCAGTCGTGCACGCGTCGCCAGCGAGTCAGGGAAAATCCCTTGCTGGCGTTTCAAATTAAATTTTTACGCCGCGCGAGCCGACTCGCCCACGCGAATTTCGTTCGAGTGTCGTAACTCTGCGCCATGACCTCGGATCGTCTTCGGGTTTTTTGGAGCCGACAGCTGAGGCTTTTCTGATACGATTAGACCTTTCGTTTGTTGAATTCGAACAAGGATTGACTGAATGACGAAAGTTTGAAGTCACCTCAGCATGCACTGTACAGTCTGGCGGATATATCCGTCCTATAGGCGTTATAGGGTTAACCACCCTGCCCGATTTCGCACTGTTGCTATTCCACACCGTCAGCATTTAACTCTGAGGTCAGACCTTGATCCCTCCCACCATATGCTATCTGTCTGTCTGCCTCTCTCTCACACACAGATGTGCGCGCATACACACAAACACACATGCACACACAGTGACACAAACATACACATAGCCAACTTCTCTGTGTTTGGTGATCATCATCTGTTTTCTGATGTGCAAGCTCACCTCTGATGCCGATTACTTCCTTGCTTAGACCCGGTCTGCTATTAGACCAGTCTGCTCTCCCTTCACTCGCTTGTAAATCCTACTTGGAGCAGTAAGGTTGTGTCACTGCTCCTACTGATGTCATTGCTGTGAAAGCAATATCATCGCCATTGGTGGTAATTTTCCACCGTGCATGAATCATTAACAATCATCATCTATGTGTCGCGGCCTAAACCATCCTCGTAACTCCCCTCATCGTGACTAGTGCTGTACCGTTGAAACCTACTTTGCTTCAGTGTATATTCGCTCCAAAGCTCTTGTTTTGTTGCATAGTGATCTGACGCAGTGTGCTATAGCCTATCGGGTACAGTCAGACCTCGCTTATCCGGTCCTCTTTTATCCGGATCCCTCGCCATCCGGAAGAAAATCGTTGGTTACCGATTTACAGCATATGCCATGAATACAATACAATATGTGTGTTCGCCTATCCGGATATTTTTGTGGAAAACGGATGTGTGCGGTTATGCGAGGTCTGACTGTAATATGGATAAGATTAGTACAGTCGGCATCGCCTATCGAGTGACCAGGTACATGTATAAGGATACTAGTACATGTATACCGGCTTAATGATATCGGAACACAAATAGCACTATGTGTGCAATATTCCTTTCTAAGCTCACGCTGTGCGGTGCAGATAGTCATGTGTCGTTGCCAACTTGCCGCATGTGCATGTGCAGCAGGAAGGCACCACATGTCGACTACTACTTATACTGTACAGCATTGTGTGCTTACATGCATCTATGGCCTTGTGGATGCAATTGAGTCTCACATACATGTACATGAAATATTGCGTGTAGTGCGGCATCAGTTAACATACAGTGGCTAAATATTTTTCTCGCAATAATGACCGTATTCACCACAAGTGTGTTTATGTCCAGAGCCAACTCAAGTCCTGTATTTTATGACCATGACAACAAGACTTCCGGGCTGAAATTCTTCTATGACAGGCATGAACACTTGCCTTACAATTGTTCGTGATTGTACGAAGTACATATTCGCTGTTGCATCAATTTTGCACCATTTACATTGTAGTGCCACTAGTGGTATCACTTGCATGCGTATTGAGTCAAACAAGGTTACCTCTGTATAATTATGCTTTATCGTGGCTATCAAGAGCTTCGATGCAAATTCCCAGCTGACGAATGGTGTCCAGCTTGTGTTCAGCTCAGCTGGCACTCACAACTCATAATAATTGCGTTCTAGACGCCAGATGAGATGTTTCAGCTACAATGTAGACACAACGTCCGTGTTCAAGAGAGCCGTCACTTCATCTTCTGTCCATCCTCAATAGCACGTTCAAGCAAATACGTCTAAAACACAGTAGCGACAACCCGACAGCGGCGACACGCCGTCTTCTCCGAATGAGCTTCTACCGTTCTAATTCAGATTCCCCCAAAAATGTCAAAATAAATAATAGATTTCCACCAAGCTCGCTAGAATCTTGCGAACCGTCAACATGCAGGCATTTCAAGTGTTCGAGCGTGCGTAGATTCTGCTCAGCGGCTCAAGAACATTCGCCAAGCGAAAAAAAGTCGATGAGAAAGATGTAATGGTGGACGAAATTACGAAAATCGGAAGAAGGTATTCGACCCAGTTCGACTATCCTGGACTGGATTGGCAACGTCCAACAAACGGATTCGTATTCTATGGGGTCTCATGAGCTAGTGTGCCAAAGGGCGTTTAGTTGGAGCTTCAGTGCATCACCTTCGCCGAAAGAGGCCCTTTCTGAGATTTGGCCGATGGACTATTATGACTGTAACGCTCTATTCAACATAATCATGATAATCAGGGAGTCGAATAATACGACTCCCTGAATTATTATTATTATGTTCATCATGGGCTCAAACCTAGTCGATCACGCAAACAAGACGAAGTAACGGACTCGGTGTCCGTGCTTCACTTTCTCAACCCCAAGATCATGAAGATCGACCGTGGGTGCACCGGTGGTAGATTCTACAATATCAGATCTACTACAAAATTTATACAAATGTAGTAGATCTACATGTTAGATCTAAATCTAGGGTCAAAGTTTCACACAACTACATTTTTCATACATCTGTAAAATTTAGTTGGACAACTAACTTTGCAGCGAAGCATTGGTTGTTTTCGTTTAGAAGGAGTCGCTTGCAGCCTGGGCCCCTAGTGTCACAGTGTCGAACAATTAGATTCTCAGAACGCAAACCACCGTGTTGTGAGCAGCGAAAAGAGTTGACACATTGCAATGGCTAGGGGAGTATCACTAGCGAGCTGCTTCTGCTACATTGTGGTGATGGCTGGGTCAATGGTGTTGAAGGCCTCCTTGGGAAGCTGTGCACGAGGTGTGGTGGAACTGGATACGCTAACGTTTCATAAGGTAATAAGACAGTGTCACAGTGCAATGCTGTGCCCTCGAGAGCTGCATTTGACAATAATTGGAAGGAGCGTAGATCTACAAAAAATGTCATTGATACAGGTAGACTGCGAATCATACATGTAAGTCCACATTGTTCATTGTACGTTGTCATTGGTTCAGCTAGACTTAGACTCTCCGTATCGAGTCCTGCACGCGTTTCAAGGCACTGGTAACGATATTGCTTTTGTTACCCGAACATTAGTGTCACCTAAACGAAAATATAGAGGTACGTAACAGTACTGCTTCGGTGTATGTGCCTGACGTGCTCTTTCAGACAAACTGTGATGATGTTCACAGTTTTGCTTGTAGTGAAGTCAACGCTGGGGCTGTCAGGGCCTAGGGGTCGTCGCGAAAGTGTTTCGCTGTCTCCGAACATCAGTGATCATTAATTTCGGTGTGTACCAAAATCGCAAGTTGACGGACAATTTATATGCACATCCGTGCGATTGGTGTCGTCCAGCATAGCAAGGTGTGTTCCGAGTACGAAGTGAACTGCAGTCAGATCTCGCATATCCGCACACATCTGTTTTCAACAAAATAATATCCGGATAGGAGAGGGAACCGGATAATCGAACACACATACCGTATGTATGCATGACATACATGTATGCTGTAAATCGGTAACGAACAATTTTCTTCCGGATGGCGAGGAATCCGGATAAAAGAGGAGCGGATAAGCGAGGTCTGACTGTATATTCGTTCAAGGGACGAGAACTTCCGCGACGACCCGTAGTGCACAGATCAGAGATCTGGCTGGTTTCCAGAGGTGATAGTGTGGCTTGCCCTGACAAATGGATATATGAATGATCCATGGATTGGTGTGCATGTACGGGTGAACCAACGGATAGAGGGACTGAAAACGGATTGACCCGTGGACAGAAGAACCGGTGGACGCAAGATTGGGCAGGCGGAGGGACGCATGGATGCATCAAGCTGCTTGCACCTACATTTACAAGCTACTGTGCTCCAATCCTACCTGTCCACTTCGTCAGCTCTTGCCTCCCTCTCAAGCCCCCCGACCAGCCCATGTTCGACCCACTCGTCTCTCTCTCTCTCGTCCGTCTCGACATGCATAACTACCAGCTTGAGACAGGGCTACCTGTCAACAGCCGGGAGAGTTGCCGGAGAGCCTTCCCCGCCTGTGCTGCCCCTGTATGGAATGCCCTACCACCCGCCGTCCTCAACCAGCCACACAGTGACCGGAAGCGGCTGCAAAGTTTCCAAGTGTCTGTCTTCCGGCACCTCCGTGCTCAGCAATGGCACTGGGCCACTGACATTCTGTAATATGTATGCACATCTGCCTACACACTGCTGCATATTGCCATACGCCCTGTGCCCTGCTTATCCTTTTCTCTGGATCTGAATGTGCACCTCTTACGCATAATATAGTTATACTATAATTTAGTTGTCTCCCCTCTCTTGCTCCCCAACCCTCCCCCGCTCTCTCTCTCTCTCTCTCTCTCTCTCTCTCTCTCTCTCTCTCTCTCTCTCTCTCTCTCTCTCTCTCTCTCTCTCTCTCTCTCTCTCTCTCTCTCTCTCTCTCTCTCTCTCTCTCTCTCTCTCTCTCTCTCTCTCTCTCTCTCTCTCTATCTCTCTCTCTCCCTCTCTCTCTTCCTTTCTCTCTGCTATTTGCGCGCCTGGTTGTGATGAAGCCGAGACCCAAGGTCGGCAGAGCATGCCAGACCACGCCACCACTCCCCTTATTCATGGCTCACACATGACGGGTTTACGTGGCTCTAGTAAAAATAAAAAATAAAAATCAATAGGTGCACCAACAGGTGCACAGGCGATGCACAGTGCACAGACAGATGCACAGACAGATGCACAGACAGACGTACTGATAGACAGGCGGAAGATTTTGGGTGGACGTACCGACCAACAGACGATGGATGGACGGAGCCCACAACCGACAGACCCACTGTGGACCGACTGACGGAGGGACCGAACAACAGACGGACAGGGGGGGGGGGGGAACTGGTGGGTTTATATGTCCTCCTCTGCTTACTCGACTCGCCACCACCGGCATACTCACAGTAGGCATGCGTTGGTTTTTTTGATGTTTTTTATTTATTTTTTACAATGCAACACAATATTGTGGAAAGTACACAACAATAAGAGGAAAACTTTACAATAATAATAATTATAAAACATAGCCTGCACAGAGTTTGCGGCCATTCCCTTGTATAAAACATAGCCTGTAAAATAGAGTTACTGAGTACAGTTATCCAGTATCCACATCCAGTATTTACATTGTACAGTCGTCCCTCTCTAATCCGGCACCTTTTGCAACGGCATTTTCTGCCGGATAAACAAGGGTGCTGGATTATCAAATCCTGCCCTCCAACCCGGCTCACCTAGTAACGTACATGTTTGTGTCGTATGTCAGAATGTAGGGATTTTCTGTGTCAATCCAAGTACTTTGTCACAAGTTTGTGGAATGCATGTCTGTAACATGCCATGTCTATAACAATTAACATACACTTGGGAATATCCTGTGCACTGGCATAGGATATTGGCACCGGTACGGTATGCGATGTACAACTGCTGGATTAGAAAATCAAATTATGTACAGTTTGAGTGATTTGTTGCAGAAAATCGCTGCCGGAGGCGGAATTCAAGTGCCGGATTAAAGCGTAGAAATTGAACTGAAAAAATCCGTTTTGCCAGAAAGTGTGCTGGTTTGCAAGGGTGCTGGATAAACAAGTGCCGGATTAGAGAGGGACGACTGTATAATAATAAATGTTGGCGGCCAAACAGTTGGTCCGGCTGTGAACACTGAGACTAACTTATCTGGCGTTTCCTAATCAATGTCCGATGCTTGAATTCGTCCTTCCTGTCCTCCTAACCGGTGGCTTTGTGCGGCATGGTGCACTCCTCTTGTTTAATCTGGACTGTGACTAGAACCAAGAGCTCGCTGCAGACCAGTGATGCTAAACCACTGTGCTGTACTGTGGCTGTTGTTCATTTCAACGGATTCTTCGGCCTTTCAGACGTTACGCTTCCTGTGAAACTACACGGGCTGGTTGGAAGCAGCCATCACTATCTATGTGCACACACACACACACATCTTGCAACAAACTGGCGCACGGATAGCCGAATACTGTACATGGGAAACCATCAGTTTTAGGGTGAAGGAGGGGAATGCATGCAAGTATACATGTATGCTAACTAGTAACTGTCGTAGGTATGCCAACCTC